>NC_067398.1:214320553-214510553 GCF_016432865.1 Antechinus flavipes | reverse complement strand
AATCTACCATAATATACATATATAACATACAATCTATTATATATATGTATACATATATATAACATATATACTATACTATATTTTTCTACCTACAAGACCTTCAAATATATTTACTTCCTTTTGCCTCTTTGTTCCAAAATAAACAAAGAGGGGGGAAAGCTGCAAAAGAACAAATCATTCACTAATTTAAAATTATAAAGAGGTTATTCCAGATATGTAAAAATGGTAAATGGAAAATAGTATTCCAGGTAAACTATGCAAACTTGAAATTATGCCATTTGGATGCTCTACAACTTTCTATTGTCAATGACATCCTCAGAGATTTCTTTGATCACTTTTCTCCAATATGTTACTCAAGTATACCTAGCAGCAAAAACTATCTTTCAGTACTTTCCAGATGGCATGTACTGAACTATAAAAATGTGATTTTTACCAAGAGTTCTTGGAATTTTCAGACTATATTATAATTAAGGAGTGGAATTTAAAAACATTTAAAAGTTTTCAAAGCACATTAACTCATTTGATTCTTCTTAATAACATTATAGTAATTATTGTGGGCATAGCTTTACTTCACTCAATTATGAGAACTGAATCACAATCTGTGATCTGAATCACAGTCCTTTCTGACTCCAATTCCATCAATCCTTCTACTGTACCATGTTGCTTCCTTTAATATCTTCTTATTTGGCAACTCTAAAAGAAAGTAGCTGACCAACATTTTAGTAATACAGTATTTCCTTATATTCACCAATTTCTTATTTGTTGCTTTTGTCAAAGGTTTCACCCATCATAGACTTGTATTAAAAGGCTCCCCCTGTCAAAGTGTTCCAGCTACTCATAAATCCTTCAAGTTGTTAAAGGCAATCTTCACTTCAATTTCGGTTTAATCAGGCTTGAGCTCAAGCAAACCTTCATAGTGGAGGTAGATACCTCCAAGCAGGTTATAAGGACTATGGTATAAATCCTGCAGTCTCAAAATTTTCTTCTATCTCTTGTCTACTCTCAAAAAAATTAAACAGTGAAAAAATACCATGATATCTATTATAGGGAGATTTTTGGCCATTAAAGTTACCTTTGAAGATCAGCTTACAACCCTAGTAGTATCCCATACATAGTGGGTACATAATAATTGTTTTTCATTAATATTCATAGATGTATAACATCTACTACAAGGTCCTCATATATCACTAGAAGTAGAATATCTCTGTTCCAGAAAACATATACACTATGGCATGACCAATGGACCCTATTCTCTGCATGATCATTTTTGTGGTTCTGATACTGTCAGTGATGCATGGCTAACAACCAAGACATACTTTCTTGGCATAGACATGGAAGCACTTGACAGCTGGTAAACAAAACCTTGCACACTCAACTCACCATGACAGGTGCCTTCTGCTGAAACAGGGAGCAGCTCTAATTTCAATCTCTCTACTTGTATCTCAGTTCCACTATGACCAGAAACTAAGGCTTCCATAGGACCCAATAATGAAAATGGGGGACAATTTGGTGACTTACCATTATGTGTAATTCAGCAATATGGAACATCTTTTGATGGCACATATAGTAGTGGCTATAATCATTACCATATCTCCAAAGACCATGGTATAGTAAATCTTTCAATTTTATTATTAACCTCCCATCAGCCTTAAAACAAAAATGTTTCTCTCTTTTTTTCGCATAAACCCTACCTCCCTAGTATCAACCAATCTTCATAGCTTTTATATAAAAACACATTTTTTTTCATTTGATGGCTTCTATGAGGAAATCCTGTCAATCAATCAATAAACATTTATTAAACATCTGCTACATGCCAACTACTATGCTAAGAATTGGAGCTACAGAAAGAGGTTTAAAAAGATAATCCCTCTCCTGGAAGAGCTAACAGTCTAATAGAGGAGACAACAAATAAATATATATAGAAAGCAAGCTTTAAACAGAATAAATAGGAAATAATTATCTGAAAAAGGTAATAGAATTAAGAAGGATGGGAAAGGTTTTCCAGAGAAGATGAGATTTTAGTTGGGGATTAAAGAAAGTCAGAAATGTACTTGTGTGTGTGTCCCCATATAGGAACAGTATTGTCCAGAACAAACCTTCCTGGTCAAGTTTCTAGTAAAGTCATGATCAGTCACTGCAACTAATACCAGTCCTAGGTGAACTCCCTTCCTGTTGCCCATAAATACAGACTAACAGGATTCTTACCCAAGGATCCCCACTGTCCTAGATACAAATAAATAAGGCAGAGTTCTCTGTTTTCAAACCTATATTGGCAAGTCCCAGAAGCAACACTACTTTATATAAACTAAATAAAAGGGAAGGATTAAATCCAGATGCTGTAAATACTCCTTAAATGTTCTTTAGATCAAGCATCCCAAATGCAAAAGCCAAAAGAGTGTCACAAAATAATTACCAATCTCATCTAAAACAGAGAAACAATGGTAAGTGGCCAGAATCAGATCACCATCATCAGGTTGTTTCCGCTACCGCTGCATAACTACAGCTGTTTCTCTTCCTACAATCCACCTTTGCACTTTCCCCATCCTGGCATGTTTGACAGCTGCCTCTGCTGAGCATTGTTGTGTGGAGGATATGGCTTCCACCGAGTGTTTATGGTTCTGTTTACCAGTCGTCAAGTGGCTCCACGTCTATGTCAAGGAGGTATGTCTTGGTTGTCAGCCATGCATCACTGACAGTATCAGAAAGAGGGCAACTCACCTTCCATTTTGTTAGTGTTCAAAGCATGACAGAAAGGATTACTGGTAGGCATCCCAGAGTCATCAGGCTATACCCAGCCTATGGGATGCCATCCATGGGTCAACTGTGTTGATCCAACATGGTGATCTACTCACATTGTAGGGAGGGCTATAAATAATCTAGGAGGAGCTATCCTCATTATTGTTATTTGTTTCCATATTATCTGTAACCCTCAGCCCTTCCCACCAGCTCACTGGGTGGCTTTCCAGCATGACTGTACTGAGCTTTGAATTGCCTCTGTTAGTTTTGCATACTGAAATCAAGATGTCTGTATGGTTGAAGTCAAGATGTATGATTGGTTTGCTCTCAATATTTATGGCTCGCAATATTTTATTTATCTCTGGGAGAGTGGAACTTCCTTGCAAAACCCTGTGCTTATTTGTTCATACTGTTAAAATAGGGAAGACAAAACCATTCCATGATTTCATTATAAGGGGAAAACTAGCTAAGGTGTTTGGTGATAAAGTTTGTCCTATAGATAGTGTCTAACATATAAGTATTCTCTGCCATTATCCTGGGCGACAAAGAAGTATAGTAGATATATAATAATCTGTGACACATATTTGGAGGAAACTTTTCAGGACTTTTCATGAACACATTCAGATATGCATGATCCATCATTCTTAGACAAAGAGACAAATGAAGAGAGTACAGAAAACAATCGAATGATGCTTCAGTTGGTTCCTTGAATAAACACAAAGCGACTGGCTCCCCATGTTAGCCTTCAAGAAATTTGCCTACAATGACACTCTCATTCCTTGAATCAACATAGCCTTTTAAATAAAAATTGTGACTTCCTTCCCATTCCTATCCCACCATGCTAACCAGTTTCTGAATAGTCAACTGTATGCCACCTTGAAGCTAGAGGAGACTAAACACGTTCACATAAATCATTCCTGAATGAGGACTGTTTTCTGTCTTTTCTTGGGATGTCATAGGAAATAGAAAATTCATTCTCATAGGTCCAATGACATATCTGTTGGTATATTTGAGGCAGACAGTTTTATAGTGGATAAAATGCTGAGCCTAGAGTCAGGAAGACGAATTTAAATTCGGCCTCTGACAGATATGTGATCATGGGCAAGTCACTCAAACTGTTTGCCTCAGTTTCCTCATCTGTAAAATGGGGATAATAATAGCACTTACCTCCCAGGGTTATTGTGAGGATAAAATAAGACATTCTTTGCAAACTTAAAAGCACTATATAAATGCCAGCTACTATTATTACTTTACACAGTAGGGGATGAACTTCTGAAACTCATTATCTCAAGAGGTGGTCCCAGAGGCTCAAGAAGTATTTAGAGATATTTATGCATGATAGATTTTAATGGTTTAGAAAAGAAAGCCAAGGATGTTGGGAACTTACACTTCAATTTTGAGCTAGACGTCATGGAGGGTAACAACATGTTCTGTCCAAAAATGTACCTGTAGTACCTTTATCAGAAACAGAATACTGAGCTGGGCTGGACCATGGGATACAATGCAATTTCCCTCTTCTTTGCTATACAGATAGTTATCTTTATTTTGACATCAGAATAATTTCCAAATATATCCTTTCCCATCTTCAATATTCAACAAGTGTCAAGTTGCAAAAGGAAAAAAAAAAAAGGGAAAAAAGCAGAGTAGAAAAAGCAATAAATTAATCAACCACACTGTCACAAATGGCAGAATATGCAATTTGCCATACTCAGAGTACTAAATATCAGTGATAAAAAAACATAGGTGCATTTTCTCAAATACTCTGAGGCCAATCTTAGTCATTATAAATATATGATGTCTAGGTTCATTATGTTGCTCTAGATTTTTACACTTTTGTAATGTTATTTTTTCCTGCTTCTGTTTACTCTTATTGTCTTCCATAATTTCTCTGTAACCTTTTTATTATGAAATGAACAAATAACATTTCAACATACAGAAAATCAGTATCGGATATGAAATTGTGAACCTCTGTTCTTTAAATTTAAGTAATTATATTTTCTGAATTTATATTAATTTTTTGTTATATTTCAGGAATGTGTCATTTATGTATCTTGATTTAGTGGCAACTGGTAGCAATGGAGAGAATACTGGTTCTAGAATCCCAAAGACCTAAATTCAAATTCAGTCTGATATACTTAGAAACTGTAAGACTTTAAGAAAGTCAATTAACTTCCATTTGCCTCAGTTTCCTCAACCATAAAATGAGGATAATGACAATAATACCTGCCTAACAAAGCTATTGTGAAGATTAAATCAGACAATATTTTTAAATCACTTAGCCCAGTGTCTGACATATAATAGGTACTATATAAATGCTTATTGTCTTCCTTTCCCCATTTCAGTTAACTATTTAGTGATCAAAGTGCACCCATTTTGTTTCCATTTCTTTGCTATTATAAATGTGGTGTTTATGGGACCTTTCTTATAAAGTTGTTACATACATCTTTATGGTATGCAATTGGCAGGGTATACCCTGAACCAAAGAATATGAATATTTAATAATTTTTAAAAGCATAATTCCAAATGTTTGCTGGAATGATTAAACTAATTTACAATTCTACCAACTGGGTATACCTATCTTCCCACAGTCATGCCAATATGGGTTATTTTTATTTATTGTTAATCTTTGCCAATTTGCTGAACTTGAAGTAAATTGTTTTGCTTGGTTTTCCTTTTACTGCCTTTAACAATTTGGCCACTGCCTCATTGTACATTACCTCCACCCTCTCACTATATAATTCAACCAAACTGGATTCTATCTATTTCTCACTCGTGAGTCCTGTCTCCATGTTTTTAAAATGTCTATCTTCCATGCATGAAAAGCATTCTCTCCTCTTCTCTTCCTCACAGAATTCCTAACTTTCTTTAAGACACAGCTCAAGGATCACCTCTAGCAGCTGACATTATCAGACAAGGCAATGTACAGCTTCATATTAACTAATATTTCTTTTGTATATATATTCTGCAAATATATTTATTCTGTATGTACTTAAATATGTATATGTTGTTCTTCACCCACCTACCCAGTTAGGACGTAATGAGAGTACAGAATTTTTTTCAATTTTGTCATTGTATTTTGAATTTAGTAAATGCCTTTTTTATTGATTGATTAATAGTAGTGATTTGAAGCAATTTTTCAAATGTTTCTTAATAGCTTGGAATTTTTTAAAGAATTGTGTATTAAGATCTTTTGATCATTTATCCTGTGGGAATGACTCTTGGGTCCTAATAGATTTGCATTAATTCCCTATATGTATCTTGTCTATATGACCCTAATTGAATATTTGATATTGATATATTTCCCTAACCATTTCTCTTCTTATCCAAGCTGCAATGAGTCTGCTCACAGAAAATAACAAAGCAAAACAAAACATACTTTTTAAAATTTCATGAAATGAAAAGTAGCTCTTTTTATTTGTGTGATAGCTTCTCTTACCTTTACTTGGTTAATAATTATGCTTCTACCCATACTTGTAAAAATTACCTGTATCTATTTTTTATTTTTAAAAATGAAAAATACATACACACATACATATATATATATATAAATGTCAAGCATGCTTTTAGAATTTAGTGTTTTTACATGAAAGTTACATAAAAATTTACAATAAATTTATTATATATTTAAAAGAAATAGTAAGTTGTACATAATTGATTTGCAATTTCATATCTAATATTTTTTTATTAAACTGCTTTGGAAATTCTTGTTTTATACCATAAATTAAGGAAAAACAATTAAAATATGTTTTTAAAAACTTGTTCTGTAATAAGATCTGATGTAAAACTTTTTCTTCTTTTCTTTCTATATTTTCTTTCTTTCACCAAACTTTCCCAACAGTTTTTGTCAATCAGAGAGCTTTTTCACAAGTATTTTATATTGTATTTAATAAATATTGTGTTATTGACTTCAATTATTTCTGAGAGTTGCTAGATTTTTAAAATATTTTTTCCTAATCACTACCAAATGCTTTTTAAAATTATTATTATAACTGCTTTATAAATTGAGGCCAGGAAGCACCATTTCCCATTCATTTCCACTTTTTCATGATTTGCCTTGAGATTATCAGCCTTTTGTTTGCCCCCAAAATTATATTATTAAGTTGTTTCTTCTGTAGAATATTCATTAATTTGTAAATTAATTTAGTTGACATTTTATTATATTATCACTGGTCAAATATAAGTAATCAATATCACTTCATTTTTATTTTTAAATTTTTTATTTTAAAGCATATTTTCTAGTTATAAATATATTTATATTAATTATATAAATATAAATATATATTTTCAATTGGCCTTATTGGCTTAAACCACGAATATTTTCTGTATTTTCTATTATTTTCAAGGTTCCTTTTCTATTATTTCTTTCTGAATTGTGTTTTGACTGCTTAAAAATGCTGATGGTTTTTGTGGACTTATTTTGTATCCTGCTACTATTCAATTAACTTTTTTTTCTTTTTACTGATTCTCCAGGGTTTTCTAAATGAACTACTACATCATCTAAAAATTTCATCTGCTATTTCATCCTTATTATTCTTTGTGCTTTTAATTTATTTTCTTGTATTAATGCTATCAGTAGCAGTTCATGAATTTTAACAGATAATAATAAGAAGAGAGGGCACCCCTTCCTCTGCATTTATTAGAAAACTTTTTAGTATTTCCTATGACAAATAATGATAGATTTTATTTATAGCTATATGCTTATTGTGTTTTTAAAATGGCCTTTCAAAGTTGATGACATTGAGACTTTTTAATATAAATAAAGAATGTATTTTTTTCAAAGGATTTTCCCTGCATGCAGTGATATAATGATGTGTTTTTGGTTGTTTTTTTAATTATTAATTATGCTAATTGGTTTCCTAATGTGAAATTACACTTATGTTACTATCAAAAATCCAACCTGATCACAATTGGATTTTTTAAATGCAATGCTATGTCCTTGGGGGATTTTATTTTTAAATGCCTCAGTATTCATTGATGATATTGATCTCTACTTCTCTTTCTTTGCTTTATCCTTCCCTGCTTTGGGTATTTGGATCATGTTTGAATCATAAAAATTGCTTGATCAATAGGTATATTTATAGCTCTTTACAATACTTGATAGAATTTACCTAGGATAGAATTTACTGGATTCTGCCACCTCCCCTCTTCCTTCCCATCCCCTCCCCCCCCCCCACACACACACCTTGGTAGTTATGTATAGGAAGTTCTGATAATTCTTTTTGTTACTTCTTTGTTGTGATTTTATTGTGTTAATTTTTTTTGGCAGTTTTTCTTTTTTTAATTAGGTTAGCAAAATGCTTGTTCATTCTATAAGATTTTTCAATAAGCCAGCATTTAGTTTTATTTATTTTATAGTGTTTAAATGTGTTTGTTTAAATGTATAAGTAGTACTGACCTTTTACTATATTGTCACTGACCAACTTCTGTGTTTTACTTTTAATTTTTGTCCATTTTCTTCTATCTTTCAATATATACTTTTTATGCTTTTTTGAGTTCATTTATGTTGATTTCCTAAGATCTTAAAAATCACTGGATTTAGACTTTGAATCATTCTTTCAATTTTTCTCTCGCCTTTTCTTCTGATTATTTGTTTTCCCTAAATCTTTAACATCTTACATCCTTCCCCACCTTGATTTTCTTTCTTTGCTTTTTTTTAAACTGTTCTTTTAACTATCTTGAATTCTATTCAAGATTTAAAACTATATAATATTGATTTAATTATTTATCTTTATTTGGTAATTATGCTTATTTATTCTTCTAATGTTTCTTCTGTTTAGAGATTTGCAAATTCAATGTTTTGCTCACCTCTAAGGTTGTTGATTTTTTAGGAATACCTCAAATACCTGCTTTTTATTATATGACCATTTTTGGAGTTGATGATTGGGTTTGGTTTTGAAGAATACAGCCTTTGTGTTTGCAGTTACAGGTCCTTTGCTATTTGAAATATCCTTTCCTAAGATTGCCTTAGATTACTTTCAATAGTGACATATTTGAATTAACATTCTTTCATAGATGAAAGTATCCCAGTTGCTTGCAAACTTTGATGTTTGTTATTTAACTACTATATTCTTTGCAATTTTAGGCATGGGATTTTTCTCTAAAAACCATCTATGTATTTCTTTGCTATATCCAAAAGTATGTGTTTTGTTTTCTGTAATCAATGGGTCTGGGTAGTTTTACTATATTTTTTCATATGATATGATATTCAGATTTTTTTATTAATGCTTTTCTGGGAAATAATTATTTCTTAAAATATTTCTTTGCATGAATTGCTTTAGCTTATCTAGAATTCATAAGATCTTCTAAAGTTGTTATTTTTTATTTCTTATTTGCTATATTTTCTTCAGTTTCTAGATTTTTCTTCAATTTCTAAATTTCCTGTCTTTTTCTTTTATAACCTTGACTTCTTTAAGGAAATTCTCCATCTCATCTAACTTCTCCATCTTGTTTGTCTTTTTTTGTTTGATCTTGACAATTCTGATTTCAAGCCTAATATCTTCTTTTAAAAGTTGTATTTATCTTTTTAATCATTTCGGGGTTCCTTATAGTTATCCCATGGGTCATCCCCAAAATTCTCTTTTTGATCATGTATTTTTGGTTCATTTTACTTCAAAGTATGTTCATTGTATTCTGGTCTCCCTTTGACTTTTTAACTCCTTTTCCTTTCTGACTTTATGTTGGCTTCTCTGCTTGTGAATTAGGTTTACAACCAAGCCAATTTTCCTATGGACTGCTCTTTCAGTCTTTATCTTATATTCCTAGTCATTTGTCTTTGTTTTACTTTAATCTGCTCCCTTTTCTCCTATTATAAAGTTCTTCCCTGAAGCTGGGTATTTTCTGCATCCTTATGCTGAGGAAATGGTAAGTCCATTCCCAGAATAAATTTCTGAAGAACATGACTGGCCCAAGCTAGATTTCTAGACCCTTTTCTTTTAGGTACAGAAGTTTGTTCCCTTCTAAGTAGTTCTACATTGACCATATCTTCCACTTACATTCCTCCAGTAGTTTTTACCTTTCTGTGATTAAGGAGACTTAATGTCTTCCACCTCTTCTGAGACGTGGAATGATGGGTTCAAAATTAGACACTCCCAAAAATGTACAAAGGAAGCACTCTCACAACTGTTCTCTGAAGCAACAACCTGAGTGATGGCTTATGCTATTTTTCAGGGTATTTAGTAGTAGCTTTAAATAATTAAGCTTGTGTGTACAGCCATTTAAGTCACATTTGACTCTTCATACTCTAGTTGGGATTTTCTTAGCAGAGATACTGGAGTAGTTTGTCATTTCCTTCTCTAGCTCATTTTACAGATGAAGAAACTGAGGCGAACAGGATTAAGCGAATTGCTTAGAGTTGTTCAGCTAGTGTCTTGAACTGACTTCAGATTTGGTGCTTTATCTATCCAATGCACCATTTAGCTGTCCCAGTAATTAAGTTAACTGATAGTATTTTATGAAGCATTTGTTTTGTGAGGTATCTGCCTTCTAATTTAGTATGTTCACTTTTAGTTGTTCTAAAACTTTTGTATGATTCTTTTTTTACAGTTTTGGGTTTTGAAAACTTTGCAGAAAATGACTATTTTCATCAATTTGTTAATCATATGATTAAATATAAAATTTCTTAAATGCTTAGGCATATGTAACAATAGACTGGGCTCCACGCATGTAGAGAGGCACATGTGTAAAGAGATGTCCTTGATATGGAGGTTATGCATTTTTCCAAAGTCTATGTATTAACCTACTTATTTCAAGAAATATTCAATACAACAAAATTCCACTGAAGCAAAAGAATTTAAAATAATTCCAAGGAACTTGACCTCTAGTTGTACATTATAAACTCTCACTAAGTATAGTTTCAAAGCAATTCCAGATGCAAAATGTTTAGACATATGATCATAGATACTATTTATTTAACAAGTCCACTCCTAGGGAAAATCCTAGGGCAGGAGGGTGCTTATTATTTTGCACATTGTTTTTGCAAATGTTGAAGACTTTGCAAGACTCCAAGGGCATTTTGCTAAACTCCTCTTGTTAAAATTCAAAAGAGAAACATAACACAAGTCTTTCTAAGTGGAAGCTTGGGCTAAGTAAACAATAAAGAAAACCACAAAGGACAAGTTGGGTGCTCGTTGTTCTTACCAGTGAGATAACTAAGCCTGATCAGTGACAGTTGCCTTAGAGATGGGCTACCTCCTGGAGTGCACTGCAAATTAATGTGCCTCAAAGAACACATTAGAAAATTACATTAAATTAAGCATTCAGGGCTCACTCTGCATGCCACAAATTCACCAACCAAACCACACACACATACCCCCCAAAGAGTCCTATTGTCCTACCAAATGTCCCTAACTCAGAGGTTCTCTATCAAAGTGGCTACACTCTTGTTTTAGTCCATTACCCAAGTGTGTTTTCCTCAGATAAGTCTAGAGTCAACCAATGAAGAAAACTGCCATACACTAAGCCTGATTCTTTACAATGTCCAAGTCTTTATTTCAAAGACACAAGAGAGAAACACATTAACGGTCTCAAGCCACAAGGGAATCATTCAGTGCACAGTGATAGTAATGATCCAAATGGTACCCCAGGGGCCCAACAGACTTATTGTGTCCCACTAAGTACCTAACTTACCACTAGACAGTGACTTAGGACACAGAGAACAAAGCTACTTAAATTTCCCACTCACAGCCTGAATGCTGGTTCTGAAAAATTTCCTCCCCCAAGGCATTATCAGAATAGAGTATGAACCTTTGACAATGATGGTAGTCAGGCCAAAAATTTAGCATATTTAGGAAGAAAATGAACAAGACCTTAAGTTTGTCTTCTATATTTGCTTCTTCTTCATTCCTCCATATTTCATGATCAATCCATTTTGTAGGGCATAACAGGAAGAGCAAGTAATGCACAAAATCCTCATGTCATTGTATGACAATAAAAAAAAAAAAAGACTACCCAGAAGGTCAAGAAGAATAGTAATGCTGGAGGCAATTTATTGTGCAAAAAGTGTTATATAGATAGCAAGATTCGAGGCAATAGATCAACTATTCTAATTGTAAACCAAATCTTAAAGAACCACAATAGCTGGCAGAAATGTGGAAAACTCAGTGGGATCAGCAAGTAGTTCAGTATCTCAACAAGAAAAGTGGAACACAGAATTGTAAGTGCAAGGATCCCATAGACATGTAATAGATCCAAGGATCCAAAGAAATGAATAGTTCTTTTGCCAAGCAACTTACATGTTCCTCACCCCAGTCTCTCTCTCTTGCCTTCATATTTTTTCTCTCCTTCCTTTTTATTTCCAGAATGGCTAGGTTTAAGTGACAAACTCAAAAACTTACAAAAACCATTTATTTTTTCTAGTTCCTTTTCTCCAATAGTCCTGGAAGCTGAAATACGATGTTCTTAATGAATCAAAAAGTCGTATTTAGTGAGCTTTAAAAAGGATTTAGAGTTTTCCTTTAGATAAGTATCTCAGGAGTAGCCAGAGACACAAGGGAAAATTTTCCTGGTATGTGCTTCATAACAGGAGTTATTTAGTAATAATGTGCCGAAGCTAACCATTGTGTCTAGGGTAGGAAGGAGGAGGGGGATTCTTTCTAAATCTGAAAGGTTATTGGGATGATAAAAAAGAAGTAAGTATATAAATAAATAATAGCATTATACTATAAAAATATTTTTAAACCCAGTCAGTATCTGTCCACAGAAGTCTGTGAAGTTGTTGTCTGTTATTTTCATTACTGATAGAGATGATCATTACTAACCATGAAGTGGAAATAGAGGTAGAAGAGGAAGAGAAGAATTATGTAGTATTTGATTGGCATGTTTTCCATCAATGTTTTCCCCCCTCCCTAAAAGGTCCACATCGCTTCATCAGGTGAAGTCTCCAAATAGAAGCTTAAGTCTCAGATACACAGAGAGACTGACAGTGAACATCAGAACAATCCTTTTATTGTCAGATTTCAAATTGGAAAAAAGCATCGTGGGAAGGGAGAGGAGCATTCAAGGAAATTGTTATATATGTGTACACTTTTGCATTATGCATGTTGTGGAATGCATCCTGAGAGAACTGAGTACTGCAACAAATAGCTATGGTGAGGGAATTGAGCCAGCTGGAAGAGACAGTCTAGACCCTTAGATGAGGGAGGAGAAATTGACCTGAGAAGGAAAGCTCTCATCCTTGAACACACATATAAGATTTATAAGATTTGTACTATCCCCTCCACTGTAACACAGCCACTAGTGCCAAGTACACAGTTCTACAATTTCCACAGTTCCAAAAGGAAATTCCTCACTCTAGAGGTTTTTCTTCAATAATTGTTGCTAGTTATTATAAAATATTACATAGAAAGGCTAAAATAAGCATGTAAGAAATCAGCTCCATTATGATAAAAGGAGAATTGGGCTTGAACCAAGCAGATCAAGGTCCAACTTCTGTCTCTAACACTTACTGGTTGTGTGATCTTTGGTATCACTTAATCTCTGTATCCACACAGGAAACTCTTCAATCCTGTATTCTATAATCATGAGAGAATGCTGGAGCTGGCTCATATTGTCTCCAAATATATCTCAGAGATCTACAAATGCCACACATCAAGGCTTCATTTATTGTTTTATGGATTATCTAGATATAAGAAAGTGATGGGTCAAATGCTAATAATATAAATTAAAAGCATGTCATGTGTCTATGTGTGTGTAAACATTTACATTTTTAGGAGTCATTAGTTAATCATATACCAGAATATCTCTGACTATAAAAATGATAATCGAGAAAGTTTTCTTATCCAGAATTTCCGATAAACAGTGAAATCTCTGTGATTTCACAGAGATAACTGTTGTCTCTATCTCTATGTTAAAAGGTATTTTGGTAATAGAGTAGGTTATTAGTACCCTGTTTATTACCACCAAAAGCAGAGAAAAGGGGAGGTAAAGGGAAGAAGAGGAAAAAAAATGCAGTTATCCCCTCTATATTGCAACTTTCCCCATTTGTGGTTTCTATATATCATGAGCTGGCATAAGAAATCAAATGGAAATTTGGGGGAGCTTTGCGAAAGCTGAAGATGAAATAGGAAGGCCAGCAACTGACACACAGAAGGTTTAGAAACTTAGAACTGTATAAAATATATGTACTAATGTATAATATCAACATTTTATCTTTTAATACCATAATAATTAGAATTTTGGTATGAAGATAGAGCCAAAAATTTTACATGAATTTTCCAGATTGTAGAGATGTTGCTTCCCTAACCCTTGCAATGTGGAAGGAATAAATGTAATCCTCCTGAAGCTAGACAATACATCTCTCAACCATTATGACCTTTGGCTTCCACAAAGGACTACTTTATGTAGTCAGTTCCAAATATTCATCAGGACTAGGCAAATTTTCTCAGAGACATAAAGGATGGAAATTAGACAAGAGAAAGTGTGGAGTTCGGTACTATTTTAGAGTTTAAACTTTTTAAAACCTATTTTAAACTTTCTATCTATGCAGTGCACTCTCTCTTCAGACTTCTCACTCATCCCTTCATAAAATAGGGATGGACAGAAAGGCTAAGCAGTACAAAACATTATTATTTAGTATTATATCATTATAGTATTAGTATTAGTAATATTCATATAGTATATAGTATTAGTAAGCCAAAACTAAAGAGAAATTCTCAAGTTCTTTAGACCAAAGTGTCTTAAAATGTAGATCACAACCCCATATCAGGTCATATAGCTGAATGGGAGGGTTGCAGAAAAATTGGCAACAGTAAAAGGTATCAAATATTCCGCCAAGATTTAATTCTTTAGGTAAAAATAAATAAGCACATCCATCTCATTAGTATGCAAATTTGCTTTCACCTTTAATAAATGATAAATTATATGTATACCAAAGAGTTGTTTTAAAATAAATATCTTTATGATTTATAATTAGCAAATGTTTGATTTGTATTCCTATTTTATATCCCTATATACTCAGTTGAATAAAATTTTCTCAGGTGAAAAGGGATCACGAGTGGACAAAGTTTAAGAAATTCTGCTTTAGACAAGCGATCTCTATCTAGATAGGAGAAATACTGACTGAAGAGAAAGACAAGAGCTAAAAAGAAAGCAAAAATTAGTTTATTCTTGTTAATGGTCAACTTCAAGGTTTCCTCAATTATAATAACAACAATAATTATAATATATATAATAATAATAATAATAATGAGAGCTGGGATTTCAGTGATACATGGAACTAACAGATAAGGCAATTCCTTCAACCAGGTCAATACCTTCTTTACAAGTTTTAGAGAGTTTTAGAGAGTTGCCTCATATAGTAAGAGGTTAAATGATTTGCCTAGGAACACTCAGCCAGTATATATCAGAGATAAAATTTGAATCCAGATCTTCCTAGTTCTGAGATTAGCTCACACTAAAATTCAGAAAGAGCTTTTCAAAAAACAAACCAAATAAAATTCCCTGCAAAACTGATAATTGTGGAAATATGTATAGAAGAATTGTATATATTTAACATATATTAGATTATTTCCTGTCTAAGGGAAGTGGGGGTGGGAAGGGAGGGGGAAAAAATTGGAACACAAGGTTTTGCAAGGGCGAATATTAAAAACTATCTGCATATATTTTCAAAATTAAACGCTATTATTTAAAAAACAATTGGCAGTTCTGGTATTGTAGTACCAATTGTATAGATTAGGGGAAAACAAGAATAAGAGGGGTCAACTCTCTAAATCACACAACTAAATAAAAATAAAAGCTAGAACACAAGCCTTCATTTTCTTAACTAGTAAGTTCTCTGCTCTTGTTTTCTTCTGATAAGTAAATATTCTCATAAGTAAATGAAATTTTCTCTTTCAGCACTAAAAAAGAAACTTCCATATTCTCAAATGCACGAGTTCTTGAATGAAGACCATGAATATATGCAATAAAATCCAGCCTGTTGGAAAAAAAAGTTTTAAAAATTAC
The DNA here is from genome assembly GCF_016432865.1 of Antechinus flavipes. Lineage (NCBI taxonomy): Eukaryota > Metazoa > Chordata > Mammalia > Dasyuromorphia > Dasyuridae > Antechinus > Antechinus flavipes. The sequence goes on along the minus strand of NC_067398.1, from coordinate 214,494,878 downwards.
TAATCTGCTATTTGTCCATCCTCTGTGCAGGGTATCAGCATATCATTTCGACTCTCATCTAAGAGCTGCCTGCCCTGATGCACCTCACCACCACTGCCAAATTAAAGACAGTTTTTTTTTATTCCATTATTTCTAAAATGTACTATTGCCAGTGCAACATGCAACGCACAGAAGAACTAGGAGAATTAAAACCATGCAATGAAACAGCTTCTTGACGGATAAAGCTATGGAAATTTTAGGCTCCATTTACTTCTCAATCTAATTTTGTCCTCCGATGCACATTATGCCTGAAATGGGATCTCATGTGGTTTGATCAGTGCTCTTAACGCGTGCAGAAGCAACGAGGCTCCTCTATTGTTGTTTCCTTCCTGTGCCACAGCAATACTTCTAATGAGAGCAGCCCAGCAGGTACTGAGAAGCAGTATCCTTAGTAATCACTCTGCTACTGGAGAGTTGCTAGAGAATAAAAACAATCTGCATTTTGGAAATGTTAACATCCCCACAATCTCCATCCCTCGCCAAAAGGCATTTCATTCAGGTTAGGGACCGATCCTTCCAAAACCTTAGGTTGTTTAGAACACACACATACATGTCCAATGCACAATGCACATCTACTTTCTACACCCCAATAGAAAAGAATTTGCATTTAACTTTGAGAAAACAAAAAAAAAAGCATTCTATTTTTCCCCACTAAAAGTTCTGAGTCTCACAGGCTATTTGGAAAAAACTCGGAGATCCCAAAAGATATTTAAATCAATGAACATTTATTAAGTCTACTATGATGTACAAGGCACTTGAGATACAAAGACAAAAAATTAATCTCTGCTCCCAAAGAGTTTACATTCCATGATGGAGAGAAAAGTAAAGTATAAGATAAAGGAGTAGCTACAACATCTTTTGGAAAAGTTGTTGTTATTCAATTATTTTCAGTCATGTCCAATTCTTCAAACTCCCTTTAGGTTTTCTTAGCTGAGTTACTGAATTGGTTTGCGATTTCTTTCTCCAGATCATTTTATAGATGAGGAAACTGAGGCAAACAGAGTTATGTAACTTGCCCAGGGTCACACAACTGGTATGTGTGCAAGATTGGATTTAACTCAGGGAGGTAAGTCTTCCTAACTCTAGGACTGGCTCTCTAGCCACTGCACCAGCTTGATGCCTTTTGAGCAAGTAAACCCTTTTAAGATAATGGATTATCAAGAGGCAGAAGACACAAACTACTGAGGGAATTGGAAAAAGCCTTATACTTGGCTTGACTTGGGCTTTGAAGGAGAATGAGATTCTGATACAGAGAGGTGAAGAGAGAGCATATCCCAATCATGTTTAATTAGAAGTGCTATTGCCCTATTTGCCTATCTACCCATCAGCCTATTCACATATCTAGAACTGGTAAACCATCCAATTGACATAACCAATCATTGACATAGAAAGCTTCCCATTTTTCTGCCACAATGCCTAGTTCCCATGAGTGACCAAATTTGTCCTTCTTACCTCTTTATCTCCCCCTCCCTTGTCCACTGCCATTTATAGTGATGTAACACTTCTCTCTAAATATCTCAATAATGGGCTAATATTTATAAAGCACTTAGCACACTGTCTTGCACATAGGAGTTTCTTTATAAATGTTCATTCCTTTCCCTTCCTCTTTCATCCATTTATATGATACTAGGAATCTACTCTCTTTCTACTTAACTTTTCATTCATTAACTCAGATTCAAAAGTTCAGAACTAAAGACAACCTAAAAGATAATTTAGTCTAGTCCCTTCATTTTAGAGAGCAAAATAATTACTTCCTTTCAACCTGAAAATATTCCAGGAGTCACATTCATCTCTGAGAAGCTAATACTGGACAATTATATTTCCAGATATTTTCCTTTCTCCTTTATCTTCAAGGCCCAGAAGTATTCCCTATCTCTGTGGGACCCTATAATATCTAATACTTTCTTGGATCCCAGCCTCTACTTCTAAAGATCACTAAAGACTACTTCCTGCCATGGCCAAGAGACACATCTCCATTTTCATCATTACAAATTTCTCTATTGCTTTTAATTCTGTATCCTTCTATCCATTTCTCAACACCATTCTGTCTTTGACTTTCAGAACATAGATAGACAAAAAGATAGGTAGAAAACAAAAGAAAGAAAATGAAAGAAAGAAAGAATGAATGAAAGAAAGAAAGGAAGGAAGGAAGGAGGGAGGGAGGGAGGGAGGGAAGGAAGGAAGGAAGGAAGGAAGGAAGGAAGGAAGGAAGAAAGGAAGGAAGAAAGGAAGGAGGGAAGGAAGAAAGGAAGGAGGGAAGGAAGGAAAGAAGGAAAGAATGAAGGAAGAAAGTGGGGAAAGAAGGAAGGAAGGGGGAAGGAAGAAAGGAAGGAAGGAGGGAAGGAATGAAGGAAGGAGGGAAGGAAGGAAGGGGGAAGGAGGGAAGGAAGGAAGGAGAGAAGGAAGGAAGGAAGGGGGAAGGAGGGAAGGAAGGAAGGAAGGAGGGAAGGAAGGAAGGGGGAAGGAGGGAAGGAAGGAAGGAAGAAAAGAAGGAAGAGGGAAGGAAGGAAGGAAGGAAGGAGGGAAGGAATGAAGGAAGGAGGGAAGGAAGGAAGGAAGGAAGGAAGGAAGGAAGGAAGGAAGGAAGGAAGGAGAGAAGGAAGGAAGAAAGGAAGATCAGTGCATCACAGATTTTTCAAAGGCTCAGAGATCTGGAGCTGACAGGAACCCAGAGGTCATCTGTCTAATTTCATAAATTCAGAGAGGTGCAGAAATTCTAACTCAGGTCTTGTTACTCCAAGTTCTGAATTTCCCTCCAATATTATTACCTTTCTTTTACAGATGAGGAGCTGAGAAAGGACTTTTCACAATGTCATCTGCTCTCATGGATCTAATTACCTAACAAACCTTTTTTTCTGGAATGATTGGGAGAAAATGTTATTCTATATAATTAAGTACATTGGTAAAATATAAAATTATCCCACAAACCACAAACATTTTCAAAAAAAATAAAATTTAATATAATATTACGTTTTTTATTTATTTACCCTTTCTTTGATATCTCTGAAAGTACTTTAGTATCCTGCTCAGGGTCATCATAATGAACACCAATTACCACTGTCCTAACAAAACATGGGAGAAATAAGTGATAGAGTTCTAATTAACACAATATTCAATACATATTTTATTGTTCCATTTGTTTTACATTTGTTACAAACATGCCTAATTGTTTATATTCAGCTTATCCCTTTTGTTCAGTCCCATAAGCACAATGCCTATAAGATATCTTAGACTAAACATTTTACTACTGAATCCAAAAGAACATAGACATTAAAGAATTACCCATTTACCCTCTAAAATCTTAGTTATCAGCAAATTCAGATAAGTGAAGCAAGGTAGAGATGGGGTAGCTATGATCCTTCATCAAATTAGGAATCTCCAATGTAGACCATGAGTAGGCAAGTATAAGGGATTGATCTACTAATGAAATGTTTTCAGTTTTGGCCTCAAGAAATGAAAATAGCATCATACAGCACCAGACTTCAATGGTGCAAGTGGTTTCTAGACTATTAGGAGCCTATACTTCCTGACAAGATAGTATCTAAAAGAATGAAGAATGATTCAAAAGATATTTTCAAGGATTCAGTTTTCACTGACCTTGTTTCACAGATTCATGACTGCAAAATCTTGAGGTGTTTTTCTTGTCTGAAACATGAATCACAAAAATGATCCAGAGCACATGCAACACAAGGGTACACAAAAAGACACAGAGAAAGTAACCCAGAAGCCCTAAATTGATGCAGTCACACTTTGCTGTTGTGGACAATTTCTCCTGTCTTACTTTCTTCCCATTCCTAATTCAAAGATGGCTGATTCTTATAACTACAACATTAAAAATAGTCTATAAATGATTAATAAAGAAATCCTATTTGTCCCAGTTTTAAGATGCATTAGTTATAGGCAACTTTAGCATAAGAAAGAAACTAGTATAGTCCTTGGGATCATTACTTAGATTCCTTAATTGAAACAACATGGAATAGCTACATTATTCTGGAAGAGCCAGACTACATTATATCACAGCAGTGCATTTTATAGACCCAGAACTGGAAGGAACCTCTAGAAGAAAGGAAACTTGGAGTAACCTCTCTCTGCCTTTTACTCCATACACTGAATGAACTACAAAATAAAGTTCTATTCCTCTTTTTATGTGACATCTAATACAACCATATTTTCTTCTCTATTATAACAATAGTAATGATATTAACAGCTTCAAAGTCCAACCCATCATCTATGTTGGGGTAGAGATGGGGAAAAAGGAAAAGGAAGGTAGTTGAAAGTCAGCCAGGTGTTGTAATCTGGGAGTTTTGAGATCCCTAAAACCATTATGGTTGCCCTGAAAGCCTGGCAGGAACCCTGTTATAAACTGAATATTGGGTCTATTGGATTAGTGTCCTGATTGATACGATGAAATTGGTATTAAAGATCAAAGAAATGGACTGGTTAGCATAAGATAAGAGGCGAGCTCCACTCAAAACTATTGCAATGGTCACCTTCACAAAGAGGCCAGCAGATTAAGTAGTACTCCTTTATATTATGGTACCATAAAAAGACAAAATAGAATGGAACAAATCAGACATGCCAATACTCTGCCTGCTGAAAATAATTCTATCCTAATGACACTGAGAAATAAAATAGGAAAACTATGTGTTCTTGAAATGGACTAAAGAGATGAATAGTCTCATTAGATGCCAAAACTACATCATATTTAGATTGGAAATAGACTTCACCAACTATAAATAAGGACTTCAGATTCTCTTTTGCTAATGTTACTCTAAGCTCTAAAATTGAACCATTGTTCATTGCTGACCAATGCAAGAAAAATGTAAAAACAAAACAAAACAAAACAAAAAAAACAACTTTATCCTCAAGCCTACATCAGACAAAATAAGAAACAAAATCAAGGTGCTAATAAAATCTCAAGGAGAAAAATTTTAATAATCTGAGACTGTTAAAAATCTTCCTTTAATACAAACTCAAAATATTATATCTCATATCCAAATGAATGTCAAAAATAATAATGTCTCAAATGATTTGAGGAGGGAAAAGATGATCAACTGTGATGGGCTTGGTTCTTCTCAACAATGCGATGAATCAAGATAATTCCAATATATTGGGGATGGAAAATGTCATCCACATCCAGAGAGAGAATTATGGAGACTAAGTATGGATTGAAGCATAATATTTTTGCTTTCTTTTGTTTATTTCTCATGTTTTTCCCTTTTAGTCTGATTTTTCTTTCACAACATGACAAATATGGAAATACATTTTTAAAAAACTGTACATATTTAACCTATATCAGATTGCTTGCTGTCTCAGGCAGAAGGAAGGTAAGGAAGGGAAAAATTTACAATACAAAGTCTTACAGAAATGAACATTATGATAAATGTGGAAATATATATATGTGTATATATATACATATATATATATATGAATTATACATGTTTAACATATATTGTTTTACTTCCTGTCTAGGGAAAGGGTGGGAAAAGGAAGGGAGGAAATTTTGGAATACAAGGTTTTGCAAGGGTGAATGTTGAAAATTATTTTTTCATATATTTTGAAAATAAAAAGCCATTTTTTAAAAAAGAACCTCTTCTTCCCCCCCCCCCAAAAAAAAACAAGCAAAAAGAAATGAATATTTAAAACTATCTTTAAATATATTTGGAAAAATAAAATATTATTGAAAATTTCAAAAAAAGAAATACAAAGCAAGTTGATTTAAAAACAAAGATAATGCACTATTTAAATAAAGAATGAGAGAATAGTTACTTAGGAAGAGTACACCAAAAGCTTCTCTCCAAAACTAGGAAATAGCAAGCCTAGCTTAGGGCTCTAATTATTATTTCAAAGGCTTGACAGTGGTGGTGCATTTACTACTAGAAAATAACTTTGCTAGGTCCCTCTTAGACATAAACTTCACTCTGTCTTTCTTAACAGAAATCATCACATATCTACTATCAAAAAATAAGACTACCAGTGTCCCATCTAAATCTAGATTAATTGAATTGTTGTTGACTTGACATAAAATATTGACAGCATTAATACTAAAATAAATCTATAAATATTAACAAGAAAACATATTGACTGAGAAGCGAAAAAAGTGTACTCCCAAAGTTCCCAGGATTATATTTATTATCCCCCAGGAACAATTTATTATCAATTTGAGAATTATTGAACAAGTATTTAAAAACATCATAATTCTTATATTGCCTTTATTTTCAGAATCCCTGTGACTCAGTTCCTTACTCATGGCTTATGCATATAAAATATATTCAATTATATAAAATAGATTCAAGAAAAATTAGAATGCCCATATAAAAAACTATCCTATGTTTATCACTAATGCAAGTATCTATTAAGAAAGATTCTTTCTACCCATTCTCAGTTTTGTGATAACCTCTCCTAAACTGAACTAAAATTAAAGAATAAATATAATGGAAGTATCATACTAATCAGTTGATATACCTAAGTGAAATCAAGCTACATGTTTCCACTTGGACTTGTAAAGTATAAAATTCTAAATGTATATCAAGAGGAAAATAGAGACCTAAGGTTTTGAATTTGAATCAATGCAATAAGGCAGTATTCATATATACTGACAAACTGGCTTCTTTCAAACAAAACATAATACTTATAAATATATCAAGGAGAGTTATAACTATATGTGTTAAAAAGATTTTTGGTATCATTCTGAACTCAAAATTTTACAGTAAAAACTCATTTAAAGGAATGAGCACCCAAAATATACACTTTCGGAACTCAGATAAAACACAAAAAGTTTGGAAAATATTTTAAAAATCCTTTTAATACTAATGAAACACAGAGTCTATCATCCTAAAGCAGATATAGAAAGATGACACTTCCTTATCTAAAAGTAATAGGAATAATATACATTCTCAAAGAACATGATAAATCAGTCAAAAACCTCTAGCAATAACTCTGCAATAAGGAAACATTACTTTACCAAGCAATATCAAATGATTATAACAAGCATAAGCCACTGAATTTTTCAAACATCAGCTGAAATTGATTTGTCTCAGACTGGAATCAATGAAATGGCTAAGATCCAAGAGTAACATCAAACAATCCTCCACAGGTGATAATATCAGAAGAAATAAACCAAAAACATGACACATAAATTTAGCCAAAACAACAAAAAGTGTCAAGCAAATAACAGTCTTTTGGGAAAAAAGAAGAGTGACTGGATTATTGTCACCTGAAATTATAGACAAATTATCTTTTAGCATGGATTTGGTGATAAATGCAGTTTTGCAACAACAACAAAACAACAATAAAAATTGTGCAAGTTATAAAAATTACCACCAACCCAAAACCTAGCAAATCATGACCCAGTGGTAGGTATTATATTTCATAGATTTACAGATAACAACCCCCCCTTCAACCTATATAGATCTCAAAAGCATCCTAGAGAAGTCAATCAATAAATAGTACTGCAAGCAGAACATTATCATATACTGAACTGTCATCCACAATCAACTAGCTATAAGATTGGTCCATAAAAAAAATCTTAAGAATAATATTTTAATATATTTTACCATGCCAAAAATATGCATAGAATAAATAGCCTCTAAAATGCAGAGATCTAGCAAAAAAAAAATCAAAATTATATGGGAACAGATCAAGGTACTTGTTGTCCCCAATATTTAATATTAGAGTTATACTGAGAATAATTTTAATTAACCTATGGAAGATAAGTGTTCATCTTAATCTATTCTGCTAATGGTCATTTTAAAAAAGGATTATTTTATTTAACTGTAAAATCATATACAAAAATTAAATATAGTAGCATCAATCTAATGATTTGTCCCAGGATCATCAGACAAATGAGAATAATTTTTTCCACAGCAATAAAAATAACTCTTTCCATATTGTTTCATAGTTGCAAAACACTTTAATTCCTTTGCATCATTTGATTTCTACTTGATTTTTGTTGTCTATTCTTGACCTCAAAAAGAAACAATGACATCAGAAGAGTGATGTCTTGACTTGCAAGTGAATTGGATTTAAGTGAGGCGAAGTCATTAGCTTTACTCTCTCCTCCAGAGTCATCTGAGTCCAGTGGTAAGACATAAGACAGGATGATGGTAGGTGGTTCCAGATGCAGTAGGGAGATCTTTGATCTTTATTTCCCATCTGAATCTTTGCAACACTTTTCTCAATGTATTCTGATATCTCCAACCTTAGATATCCCTCCAATCTGTCTTTAGTATGACAGTCAAAGTCATTACCTCTGATGCTGTTTGACATTCATCTTTTGATGACTTTCCACTAGTGTATAGATCAACCTCTCCAAAATATTTCACCTAAACCTCCAACCGACTATACTTGCATCAGTATGTCTCCTTTACTCCAGCTGTTTCTCCTACTAGTCTTTATACTATTCAACCAAGATTAGGATTTAGAATCTAAATACCTGAATTTGAATTTTGTGTCTTCCACTTACTAGCAACATGATTGTAGACAAGTACTTTAATATCTCTAACTTTCAATGACTTAATTTATTAAGCAGGATAATTTTTCCTCTCTTTGTCATAGGGTTGTTGGGTCAATCAAATGAAATGATAGAGGTAAAGAACTTTGTGTAAGAGTAAAGAGCTAAATTCATCTTTGCTTTTAATGTTATTATTTTGCTGGTCAAAAGTGTTTGTTAAAAGCTTTTGTTACATTGGTAAAAGTTATAATGTTGTGAAAATGATAAAGTGTTTGAATTCCACTTCAAACCCAGGTCTTCCTGGTTCCAAGTCCAGCAGGCTCTCCACTATGTTATGCTATCACTCAGGGAAGAATATTTGTCCAGGGTGTTGAACAACTAAAATTACAATTAATAATTTTTGAAAATTCAATTAAAAATTCAATTCAAATTAAATTTCAAATTTCCATACATACAAAATGACATTGTAACTTACTTAATTCATTACACTTTTGCAGTGTTAATGTGTCAAAATTCCATCTATATTCTAGCTGATTAAACACAGTAGTCACATCCTAAATAAGGTTACCTCACCTAACATAATTTCATTTTAACATAATTAATAGAATGAAAGTTCCTTAAAGGCAGGAATTGTTTTCATTTTTATCTTTTGTGCCCTCCACTTAGTATTTTACTTGGCATGTGGCAAGGATTTAAATAATACTACTTGGATTAAATTGAATAATAACCAATCTCCACTACAAAGTTTGAAAACCTGCAATAGTAATAGGCTGTTGCCTGCCACCCGGTTGAAACAGTGTTCCCATGGAACTGACTGCCCCCATAATGTTGTTTCACCTAACATTTGTGTTTTTATGGAAAGAGTAAATGACATTAAGTGGGGCAAGACACTGCTTTCTTTAGTGGCAGGACAAATCTTTGGTCTCTTCAGTATACTATGTCCAAAGCTTCTGGAGCCTTGCTGTTTTAATGCTGCAGGTTACCCATAGAATTTCCTTTCACCTCTTGGAAAACCAGAAGCTGACCAACCATCTGCAATTTTTTTTCCTTTGGGATCGGAATGCTCTCCTGCTCTTCACTAAGACTAGAGTGCCCCTGGGGTCTTTAAAACTGCAGTCCAAATGTTACCAAAAATGCAATTGTGACAGCCAGGCAAAGAGCTGTGAAACGAAAAAATCTATAAAAGTTCAACAAAGCAAGAGAAGGGCAGGGTAGCCAGTGAAATTCTCTGGTTCATGACCACCAGTCAGTGACGTCAGGATTTATAACTGTATTAAATGGCATGACAGTCAGCCATGATATATCAGTTCCCCCCTTCTTCCCAAATCACAGACAATAAAAGCTTTGGCAGTGAAAGTCATTCATCATCATAAAGACTTGAGACATTCTAGTCATCAATTTCACTCACATCCTTAATACACTGGAGAAAGTGTTCGAGTTTAGCACACACACACACACACACACATACACAGAGAGAGAGAGAGAAAAGGAAAAAAAAACATAAAGAAAGATTGAACAGGAATAATTACAAAGGTCAAAGGGAGGGATTTCTCAAGAAAGCAAGTTCTGATTAGGACAGACAGAAGAACGCTGGGCTTTGCTGGGGACCTATTATTGAATATAGTATAAGTTGGCAGCTACATTACACATGAATACATATAGATATTAGGATGGAGTGAATGTTCATTAGTGTGGGTCAATAAAAGAACAGATGATAAACTTTCCATTTTAGATCTTTCTTTAATTTTTTATACTTCTGAGTCCAAGCTAACCATATAAAATGTAGATAAAAGATTATAAATAACCAAGAATTATTTTTCAGTATCTGAAAAGGTAAAGAGGCAGTTTCAACCAGGCAACTTGCTTTAAATATCTTGTTGGCACTCTTATCTGTTATGGAGGATGGAAACAATCAGTAGCTGGAGACAGGCAGGAGGGGGAGGGGATTGTTTAGATCAGTCTTAGCCATGACTGAATGCCATGCCATAAAATGGGGGCAGTTGGGGAATTATTGGAAGAGACATCAGGGAAATCTGGCTTGGAAAATTATATCAGGTGGAAATCCATAACAGAAGCAGCCCAATCAAAAATAAATAACTGTGCCGTTCGACATTTATCTCAGCTAGAATTTGATTCATGAAGAAATGTTCTTAGAGATGCCTCAGAGAAATGTCTTATAGCAAAAACTCTTGTTTATAAAGTACTTTATATACATTATATCTTTCAAGTCTCAAGATAATACATAAGAGAGTCAGTGGAAGTATCATTATCTCTATTTTATAGGTGGAGAAACTGAGGCTAAAAGAAGTAAAGAAACTTGCCCAAAGTCACAGTTACTAAGACAGTATAACTCAAACCTAGATCTGACTCCAAAGATCATCATCCCTTCCATTTTGCTGTATTGCTGAGTATTCCAAGATTTATATAGTAGTACATTAGTAACTTCAGAATCGTCACAGAAAAGGCTATCAGTCCTTTTTAATCAGTTTTTACAAAGGATTACCAAACCAGGCATTGTATAAGATATATTCCTCCATCTTCTAAGACCTCATTCTCATCTCCTTTCCCCTATATACAAAATCTCTTAACTTGTGCCTCTCTTATAGCACTTATATTTTTCCTTGAACCATAGCTATTTATGTAATTGTCTTATTTATTCTCTTCCTCCTCCTCCTCTTCATTCTCCTCCTCCAACAATATTACTGTTGTCATTTTACTGATGAGGGAACTGAGGCAAGCAGAATTGAAGTGACTTGCTTCATATGATTAATAATTGTTTGAGAACAGATATGAACTCAAGCATTCTGACTCCAAGTCCAATGCTCTATCCACTGCATCCCTTGACTATAAGTTCCTTAAGAGAAGGAATTATGCCATATTTGTATGTGCATTTCCCATGATAAGTGTTCAATAACTTTTTCTTATAATAAAAGGCTTAAGTCAGAGGAAGACCTATATGAACTAATGCAAGCTGAAAAAAGAAGAATGAAGAAAACATCCAATATAATATCAAGGAAAACAAGAATAAAATTCTGCTTAATTGTAATGGCCAATCTTGGCTCTCTCCTGCTCTTGGTACAGAGATGGGGCACTAAAGATGTGAAACATTGTATCCATAACTAGATCCAGTCACTTTCTTAGCTGGGTTTGCTTAAATCACTTTTGTTGTTGCTACTGTTACATGGTAGGTGTCATTGGGAATGTGATATTAACTATGATATATAAACAAAAGAAAGCCAGATGGCACAGTGAATTGAGTAGCACTTTAGGAGTCAGAGAGACTAATCTTTGAGAATTAAAATCATTCCTCAAATACTTCCTATTTGTGTGACTCTGGGCAAGTCACTTAATGAAAAAGGAAAGAAAGAAAAAGAAAGAAAGAAAGAAAGAAAGAAAGAAAGAAAGAAAGAAAGAAAGAAAGAAAGAAAGAAAGAAAGAAAGAAAGAAAGAAAGAAAGAAAGGAGGGAGGGAGGGAGGAAGGAAGGAAGGAAGGAAGGAAGGAAGGAAGAAAGAAGGAAGAAAGAACAAAAGAAAGAAAGAACGAGAAAGGGAGAGAGGGAGAAAGGAAGGGAGGGAGGAGGGAGGAAGGAAGGAAGGAAGGAAGAAGGAAGGAAGGAAGGAAGGAAGGAAGGAAGGAAGGAAGGAAGGAAGGAAGGAAGGAAGGAAGGAAGGAAGGAAGAAAAAGGAGGGAGAGAACAAGAGAAGGAGGGAGGAAAGGAAAAAGAGAGGGAGAGAAAGAAAGAAAAAAAAATGTCATTATAGAATAATGCAGATTGACACTTTCCCTGCCAATTATGTCTTGGAGCCCAGAGAGGATGGGACTTGACCTAGGTTTATATAGTCGGTATGTGTCAAATAGGTGTGATTTTAACCTAGCCCTTCCTTCTTAGGGGGCAGGTACGGTTGCACTTGAATTCCTAAAATTCCAAAAGGACTTTGTTACAAAGCAATCTCATTTATAGTAAGATCCTATTCACTGACCCTAAGGTCAGAGTTAATATAAGGTTCTCCTTACTAAGTCTCTGTACTAATCTCCCAATTTCTCTCTCTTTAACTCATATAGTTGCCTGGAAAACAAGAACATACTGTACTCCATAAGATTTCATGTACCTTTCTTCCTGAATATTCAACTGTCAAGTAAAACCAGTTTTTTTCCACAGCAGAAAAATAGGTGAGGTAAGTGAAAACAAACAGAAAAAACAAACAAAACTAATTTAACTCTTCCCACATTAAAAAAAAAAAATCTCCCAGTATTTCCAATTCATCCACAATTCATTAGAAAGTCCTTTGTAAACCTTAAAGTACTATGCAAAGGCAGGACATGAGTTTTCATGTGCTCAAGACCTATGACAACTTATGCCAGAAATGAAACTAAAGAAAAAGCTACTCCCTTATTCATTTTCCTATTAGTGTTATCTCTGCACAAAAGGACAGGTTGGTAAAAACTATGGTCAGGCTAGTCAATCCTTTATGCTTGTTTACAAGGCTACAGTAGGCATAGTTTCCATGCCTATTTGGTTATATGTTTTTTTCTGTTTTCATTACAACCTCAGTGGGGAAAAATTCTATGAAGAAACCTGCCCCCAAATGGCTTTTTAATAAAAAATAAAAATTAAAAAAATGGTGGGGGGGAGACTTTGTGTTTTTGTTTTTTTTTTTTAAAAAGAGGATAGGAGAACTTTCCCTGATACCTCCAAGAACAGCAGGAGTTTTTCTCCCAAACTATAAAAATTTAGATTCTGGAATCAGGTGGATCTAAGTACAGATCCAACCTCAGTTACTTGACACTTACTAACTGTGTAACTCTGGGCAAGTCACTTAGTAGAGGAGTGGAGCACTAAAGATGTGAAACATTGCATCCATAGCCAGACCCAGTCATTTTCTTAGCTGGATTTGCTTAACCCACTTTTGTTGTTGCTGCTGTTACAATGTAGAGGTCAGTGGGAAAGTGGTATTAACTATGATGTACAAACAAAAGTTATCAGATGGCACATTGAATACTAGAGTGCCTGAAAAAGAATGGAAGGAAGAGAGGGAGGGAGGGAAGGAGGGAGGGAAGGAGAGAGAGAGGAAGAAAGTTCACTCTATCTTTTTGATCTTTCCCTCTAATGGGCTAAATACTCTTAGAAGAACGTACAGGTCAACCTTTACTCTCTAGGCTCCACCCTTGACCCTCTGGATTTTTTCTACATTGTCTACAAGTCGATTACCTACTTATCTTTGCTCTCTTGTTTACCTCCCCCACCACTCACACTTTCAGTTTCCTTTTATGTGTTACCTTTCCCCTCTACAATATATATTTCTTGAGGGTAGAGACTGCTTTTTTTGGCTTGTATTTGTATTTAATATATTACAGTACCTGATACATACTAAGCTTAATAAATACTTGTTGACTTAGAACAGTTCTTAACCCGGGGTGATAAACCCCCAAGGGGTCTATTAATTTGCATGGGAAAAATTAAATCTTTATTTTCCTTAACTTTTCAAACTGAAATTTAAAATTATTAGTACAGCAAGAAACTATTAGTCAAAAAAGAAAAAACCCTAGATTTGGATAAACTATCAAATGAACACATGACAAAAAATGATTTGTAACCCTTGCCATAGAGATCAAACTCTTAGAGAGCTAGGTACACTCCCCCAAGGATTGACCCTGGTCCATGGCCTGGGAATAGAGAGGAAATGGGCATAGTGTCCCCAAACCCTATGATAGTCCAACAGCAGTCCTTTAAGATTAGATTTTATTATGTCAAAGGCATATATATGATCACTTAACAAGTCTGGTCATAAGTGACCAGGAATTATTAAATGAATTTCTAACAGTATTTACTAAGGAAAATTGTCAAATGATATGATATTTACAGGTTGAAGTTAACGTAGGATGTAATGGTAAATATATGATATGTTATAGGTATCATCTGCATGTTGTCAGAGAAAGAAACACAGGGGGTTTTAATGGATTGCAAGACGAATATGTCTTTAGCAGAGCTAAAGCTTGATAAGCAAAGGTCAAAATCCTGCTAGATTCTGCTGTAGTTTTCCCACATATGAAATATTGGCTGGTTTTGATGGATATTGGTATTGAAGATATTGATAAGCTAGAAAATACCCAGAGGGAGCAAAGCAAAACAGTAAAGCACCTTGGAGGTCATGCCATAGGAAGACTGGGTGAAAGAACTGGTTATGTTTAGCCCTCAACTTAGGAGAGATATGACATGATTGATACTGTCTTAAAATATGTGGAAAAACTACCATGTGGAAAAGGAATCTGACTTGTTCTCTTTTGTCCCAAAGAAAAGAGCTAGGAGAAACAAGCAAAGGGGAAGATTTAAGTGTGGCATTAAGAAAAATGATTCTAAAAATTAGAAATATACAGAAGCTGATTTGCTGCTTCTAAAGCAAAGGATCTCTACCCCAGTCCCACCACCACCACCAATTAGAGAACCCATTGAGGTTTTCTTGGTAAAGATACCAGAATTATTTGCCATTTCCTTCTCCAGCTCACTTTACAGATGAAGAAACTGAGGCAAATAGAGTCATGAAGAGTCAGTGTGGGGCCAGATTTGAACTCAGGGAGATGAATCTTCCTGACTCCAGACTTGATGCTTTATCCATTGCACCAACTAACTAATCCTTGCAAACCTTAAAGTGTCTTTATAAATACTAGCTAGTAGAAATAGTGGTGGTGGTAGTGGGAATAGTTAGTTATTATCATTGTTAGAGGATCCTGGATGATCTCTTGAGATTCCTCCTTAATTTGAGATTTAATAATGCTTTGATTTTGTAAAGGCTGGGCTTGGTTTTGGTTCTGCTTCTGCTACTTACACAATGGATAATGTTTAAAAAAAAATTCTCTCTGAGTCTTAGTTTCCAAATTTGTATAGGTTGTTATGTTATGCCACAGTTCTCTTAATTGTCCTGACTCAGTTTCTCTGCACTAGTTTCCCTTATTGTCCTGAGTTTCCCTGAATTGTTCTGTTTCAGTTTCCTTAACTGTTCTGCCTCAATCCCCTTAGTTGTAAAACTCCCCCTCTTGTCCATTAAGACTGAGGACCATTTGCTCTATCAGGGGTCCTCAAACTTTTTAAATAGGGGGCCAGTTCACTGTCCCTCAGACTTTGTTTTATGGGCCTTTAAATAAAGAAACTTCATAGCCCTTGGGAAGGGGAATAAATATCCTCAGCTGCTGCATCTGGCCCACAGGCCGTAGTTTGAGGACCCTTGATTGGAATGTGAACAAGCCTGGCAAATTTCTACACAAAGGGATATGTTAAGGGCCATGCCTAGGTAAAGGGGCAAGTCAATTCTCTGAGAGCCTCTACAGGTGTAAATCATAACATCTGAAGGAGTTGCAAAGCAGCCTTTACTGACACAGGTGTTGCTTCTGGACTGGGAATGAAATAAATTGGAGGTAGAGGGAAGGGGAGAGAGGTCAGACAAAGCAACTGCCTCTCAGTAGGGAGGGCAGAGAACAGCACTGCCTCTCAGCTTCCTTGAATCATCATCATCCTCTCACATAAAGAGATCAATTCTACAGGTCTGAGTTAGATCTCCAGCAGCCACTGGCAGGGGGCTCCCATATCCCAACAGGGCGATTTCCAAAAATGTAGTAAACACAGGATGGGAGAACCATTTGGATGAACACAGAACTGACTCACAGAGATGTTAACAAAGGAGAAAGGGAGGGAGGGAAACTACATAGAGACATGTAAACCAGTAGGAATTGACATGCATCAGACCCAGGACAATTATTATTAAACATTTTTTAATGTTAAGTTAATAGTTGTAAAGCTAAGTTGATGCTAAGATTAAAACTTCCACATTTATAGTAATAACCACACTATTCTGTGGTAGAACAAAAATGTGGGACAATTTTTCAAAATAGTGAGCATCCACACAAAAAAGCCAAATTTGTTTCAATACAGATCATTTGTAGGCAACACACTGTGGAAAAATAACAGGTGATAATGCAGCTTTATATGTATACAGTGTGCCTCATACTCTTCAAAGCACTTTAACATTGACTATTTCTCAATGATCCTCACAGTAGCCCTATAAAAATGATGTTTGTGTTGTGAGTTTTTTTGAAGATGTCCAGAAAGAGGCAACTCAAATTTTCAAGAATCTTTTTATGCAGTTGTTCCTTTCTACTCGCCGTAATAGAATAATAGATTGGGTCCTTATTTTTTCATTCATAGATTACTGAAACCACCTCCTAACTGGTCTCTCTACTACCATATTCTTCTGACTCCAATTCACCTTCTAACAGCTTAATGCTCCTAAAACACCTGTTTTTACCATGTAGTACTCATTAGGTCAAGTTCTAATGTCTCAAACTGACATTTAACAACCTATATAACTTGGCCCCATTGTACCTGATTAAGAAAGTGTGGTCTAGTAGAAAGACCATTGGGTTTGAGATCTGTTCTATATACTCTCCTGTTATTTTTATAAATAATATTGATATGTATATCACTTTAAGATTTATTATTAATTAAAAAATAAAAGCTAACTTTTATATAGGACCTAGTATGTGCTTGGCATTGTGCTAAATACTTTACAAATATTATCTTATTTGATCTTCACAGTAATCCTGGAAGGTAGGTGCTATTATTATCCCCTTTTTACAGTTTAAGAAACTGAGGCAAACAGAGACTGAGTGACTTTCCCAGCTAGTCACATAGCTAGTAAAAGTCTGAGCCTGGATGTGAACTGAGATCCTTCTGATTCAGGGTCCAATGTTCTATCCATTGAGCCACCTAGCTGTTTTGCAACAAGCTTTGAGATAAAGTATTAATTATGCCTATTTTATAGATGAAGAAATTGGAATTTTAAAATGAAGATCACAAAGCTAGTAAGTAACTAACTGTCCATGTGGTCTTAACTTCTCTGAGCCTGTTTCCTCATCTGTAAAATTGGAACAATGATGTTCTCACTACCTACCTCACAAGATAATTGTGAAAAAATGCTATATGAATTATAAAGGATTTTATGAACAAACAGAATGTAAGATACAATGTCCTGCATAGACATCAACTAATAAAAACATAATTTAAGAAATCCTTTCTTAAAGAGAGTTAAACCATTATATGGTTCCACTCCTAAAAAAAAAAAAAAAAAAAAAAAAAAAAAAACCTCAACAATATTATTGTCTATTCAAATATCTAAGATTCTCTAACATCATACTATTTCTTCCCTCCATTCCAGTCAAAATGATTCCTCACTGTCTTGTAAAACATTGTGAACTTGTTACCCCTTTGTAATTCTGTATCTGCTGTTCTTCTCCACCATGCTTATTTGGCCCCTCCTCTGTAATTCCAAAACTTCTTACCCATTTCCCAATGGCAGGATTGGACTTTGTCCATGGAATTTTCTTGACAAAAATATTGGAGTAATTTTTCCATTTCTTTTTCTAGGTCATTTTTCAGATAAGGAAACTAGGGCAAATAGAATTAAGTAACTTGCCCAGAGTCACACAGCTATTAAGTGTATAAGGTTAGATTTGAACTTGTGAAGATGAGTCTTCCTATTTTTAGGCCCAGTTCTCTATCCTCTGAACCATCTAGCCACTTCAGAATACCTAACGTTAAAGCCTAACTCTGTTACTACCAGTAACAAGCCATTTAAATGGCTTAGGCAAGCCATTAAATCTCTTCAAGCCTCAGTTTCTTTATCTGTAAAATGAGGGGGTTGTACTACATGGTTTCTGAGATGCCTTTCAATTCTAAAAATCTGTGATTCCATGGAGCTCTCCCAATGTAGGCAATAGCCTACATTGATCTCCTCTAAACACCTACAGGTCCTCATAAACAAGTAGCTTGGCATTTAATCATGCCCCAGTGATGTTAGTCTCCTCTCCCCAACCATATTCTATGCAGTGGGAGAGTAAGAACTATCTTTTCCTTTTAGCTACAACTATAGTGTTGGGTATAGAAGAATTTCTTAAGAAATAATTACTTAATGGTTAAACTGAATTTCTCATGGTTCACTTGTGATCACTGCTTAATGCTAATATTCCCAATAGATTTTACCATGACAACTAGTAATACGTTAAAAAAAAAAGCATATAGTTTTTTTTAACATTCTAGTCTGTCCATAGACATAGACTTTATAACCTCATAGATAAATGCCATGGTCTATCATGTAGTAACAATCTGGTCCATGTATTTGCTGCATCCATCTTCATGGGAATAAATTCCAAGTTGCTATCTTACAAAACCCCAAATCAGAGTGAAAATGTGCCTCTAGTGCCCACTTTATTGTCTTTATCAATCCCCCTACTTTCTCTGCCTTTCACATATCAGCCTGCATGTTATTACGAACCCTGGATCCATTAATATTTTGAATGGTGTCATGTAAACATCAAAGTCAGTGCCACTTGGGTGAACGAAAATTAATTTCCATGACATAGAACATAATTGTTAACTGGATTTGCTTATCCTATTCCTCTTGTCAACATCATATTTATACAACACTGAATACAGAGCTGAAGGTTCAATGGGAGAAAACTCCAGTCTGAACAGGCTTGTACTCTGGGAGAACCCACATGAAGTGGCCCTGAAACAGAGACATGTCCATTGTTATGCCCTATTAAACCTTTCTGAGAAATGCAGAATATTGTAGTTTGTTGACTACAAGGATCTTTTTATACATGGTGTTGGCAAGAATTAGAGACAAAGAGGGTGGCAGATGAAAATAATCACCAAGTTCCCCTGAAATTCCAGGGTGGGGAGCCAGAGTGTGACAATAGCAATGAAACCAGCCAGAGGAAGTCACTTGCTGCAAGGCTCTCGATTTGGAGGGATGAGTCATGAAATCAGGAGATTTTAGCACTAAAAGTTTTCTAGTCCTGTGCCCTCATTTTATGCATGAGGACATTAATCTTCAGAGGTAAAGTGCTCTGTCCAAGGTTATGCAGTTAGCAAGTAACAGGGCTGGGATTTTAATCTGCATCCCCTAAATTCCTTCTCCCTGGCTATTTGCTCTTTTTTGTTGTTGTTGCTATTCAGTCATTTCTGTCATGCTTGATTCTTCCTGACATTTCTTGGCAAGGATACTGGAATGATTTGCTATTTCCCTCTCCAGTTCATTTTACAGATGGGGAAACTGAGGTAGGTAACATTAAGTAACTTGTCCAGGATCACATAGCCAAGTAAATATCTGACGTTGAATTTGAACGTAGGTGTTCCAGATTCCAGGCTTAGTGTTCTATCCATTGTACCACCTAGCTGAATGAGATAGAAGTAAACAATTGACTTCTTTCTGACAAGAAGCCTTTCTATCTTCCCTGCTTTAATATCCAGCAATCTCCTGGCTCTGTCTTACCATCCACTCTTATCTGAGTGGATGGTATTTGAACTGTTAGGATTTCTGGGCCTTTTTCCATTTGAACTTTATTTTACATGTTATCTTCCCCAGTTGGAGAATAACAGCCTTAAGATATCATTTAAGATGTCTCATTTTTAAAACTTATATCCTTAGAGTTCAAAGCAGTACTTGACAGATAGTGTTTAATAAGTGATTTCTAACCTAGTCATTTATTTCCACTGTTCTATCATGAAGCCCTACAATGCCCTAAAGTTCTCTCTATCCAGGATATGCTAGAGGAAGCTCTAAGAGCTCCCAGCTAAACTTAGATGTAAGCATTTACTTCTCAGAAATCCACCATCAGGGCCTGATTTGTTATTGTTGCTGCTGCTATTGTTGTTGTTGAGTTTCCAGACTTAAGAAAATGTTAAGAAAGCAGATTAAATTTAAATATGTGAATATATATTTCCTTCCCACACACTCCCAGCCAGTTGTTAAACATTCACCAGCACATCCATATATTGCTCTATAAATATTGCTTGAGCTCAGCAGTAGTTCAGTAAAAGACTCAGGAAATTAAGTCATCACCAGCCTGGAGATTGTAAGCTAATAATAATATTATTGATATCAATATTATAATATTAATATTTATAATACAGCATGATAATATGTTATATTAGTATCACTATTCGTATTTACATAGCACTTTAAAGTTTAAAAAGTGATTTATAGCTGTTATTGCTTTTGTTTCTAGCTCTGAGATTTGTCATTATGAGAAAAATTATAGGGTAATTGAAAGAATAGGTTGACTGAGTCCAGGGCTTTCTAGTCAAGGCTCCATCACTGACTACTTGGGTGACTATGAACAGATTATATAACTTTTCTGAACCTCAGTTGTCTCATCTATTTGGGGATCTCTAAGATCCTTTTTGCTTCTCACTTTCTAATTTCTGAAGCCAGATTTGGACTCGGAGCTTCCTAATAATCAGGCCTACTAATCTATATCTTCTGTGTTAACTAGGTATCCATAGTGGGAAAAATATAGGTCTCATCATAAGATTGTGCAAACATGATTGTGGAATTTTATATTATGGTGGAATAGCATAATATAACCTCTGTCAATGAATAAGCCAAGTTTCATAATCGACTGTTCTTCATGATATAAACCTAACCCAAAGGAATCGCATCTCTGTGGCTGTGTATCATGATTTCCATTCATATCTCCCTAAGATATTTTGGTTCCTGACAGTTCAGAAATAATAGACATTTTTCATATTTGCTTTTATTTTACATTATGTTTTCACTTTGAAGTGAAAGGTATTTAGTTGCATCAGATAGCCATCAAAATGGGTCATAAAAGGCAGTTCAGAAAAGATGTTCTAGTACAAAGATAAATCGGCCTTTCAGAGCTGTCCTGGCATCCATCCCAAAGGAAACAACAGGTTTGAAGTGCTACCAATGAATTAAACTTTTTTCTGTTTCTGTCATGACCAGAATAAAGAAATCTTAAGGCATAAAAAAACTTCCTATAGGTTAAGAATTAATTACAAAAGAATTTGAAACTACCTTTAATCACTCCAGCTCCAACAAAGTCAGCCAATGAGTCCATGGGCAAGATTTGAAGACAAGGACAGCTTATTCAGTGTAAAGCTATTTTTGAAGTATTTTTTCAAGACTCCAAGAAGCTTTAGCAAATCAAAGGAATTTCTAGTTGAATTCTCCAACACAACTACTGACAAACAAGGAAGAAAACCTCTACTTAACTTGAATCTCAAGCTCTCTGTTTACTCCTTCTATTTCCCAAGGCTCACAATGTTTTCCAGAGAAGGATTTTGGATATCTGAGACTGAACTTTAAAGCAAGATATTTTTCACTAGGAAAATAATATCTCAGAGAGGCATGCCCAGAAATAAGGTTTTAAAGTCAAAAAGATCAGGGTTTGAATATAGCTTTTGGCATAAAACAGTTCTCTATCCTCAAGGAAGCCACTTAATTTTTCAGTGCTCCAAACAACTTTTTAAGACGATCAGTTTTATCAATCAAGAGTGAGTCTACCACAGTAGCAGGAATTTCTATATCTGGAATTTTCTACAGTGATGAGATCATAAGAGTACAATTTTCATGCTATATGGCCCACCCTCACTCTCACCTCCACATACAAGGAAAATACATATCCCTATGGATGTCAACTCAGTTAATAAACTTCACCTTTATTTCAGGATGCCATGGAAAGGATTAAAGCTTTCCTTAACTATATCTATTTTTAAAATTTACTCTAACTATAAAAAGTGAAATAATTTTAAAAATAGGACAAGAAGCATCAAAATTAGGTTTTTTTCTTTCCATCCTCTCACCCAAGATTCTCACTTATTTACCCTAAAACATATTTTAAGATAAAGAAAGACAAAAGAAAATAGAAAACCCCTTGCAAAAAGAATTTACAAATTTTTTTGCAAACTAAAAAGCAATTATTACCCAATACTTTAAAAATTGTGATAGTACTCAAAAATAGAGACAGAAACCAATCTCCCAAACTCCTCCATGTAAAACAAATATTATCCTGATACCCAAATAAAGAAGAGATAAAGCAGAGGAAAAAAAATGATTTTCACCAATGATTATTGATGCAAATATTTTAAATAAAATTCTTTCAAGAAGTCTACAAAAATATATTCATAAAATCAAGTTCAATTCATAGAGGGAATGCAAGAATGATTCAACATAAAGAAAGCAATAAACTATGTAAAATCAAACTTTAAAACCAAAATGATTATTTCAATAGAAGTAGAGAAAAAAAAAACCTTTGACAAAATAATCATATTTGTTTATGCTGAAACAAAATGCTCAGAATTATAGGCATAGAAGAGCCCTTTGTTAATAAGATCAAAAGGACATATTTAAAATCAAATCTGTGATTGTTTGCAGGAAAGAAATATTATAAACATTCCCTGTACACATTAGGATAGAAGAATCAACAAGTTTATCTTAAGAGCTTAATATGTGCCAGGTACTATGCTAAATATTGAAGATACAAAATCAAAAGGGAACAGTCTGTTCCCAAGTCATTTATGTTCTAGCAAAGCAGATATTATATATATATATATATATATATATATATATATATATATATATATATATATATATAATGTCTCCACTATATATATGAAATAAATATAGTGCTAATATTGAAATTGAGAAAAAGCATCATTTAGAAGGTATCTCTTGAGCAGAGTTTCAAAGGGATTATCCCTCCACATTAAGACTTAAGAAAAATTTCAAAATGCTAGAGATGAGGACAAAATTAAACATAAACATTGGCAAAAAAAAAAGAAGACGGAACTCTCTATACTTGCAGATTATATGATAATGTACTTGGAACCCTAGAGAACAGGAAAGAAATTAAATGAGATTCCTAATAGATTCAGTTAGATAGCAGAATTTGAAATAAACTAACAAAAATCTCCAGAATTTCTAGACAGTACAGGAGGAAAGTAAACAGGAAAAAAATTCTATCTAACACAAGTACAAAAAAAAAAGATCTAATAATTCATCTTCTTAAACACATGCAAAATTGCATGCTTGATAGCCAACAAATAACAACAAAAGCAACAACAATAATAACTACAATTTACATTGTCTTTATAATGTGCCAAATATTTATAAAAGTATATCATTTGATCCAGATGTGGGTATATGCCCTAAGGCTCTATCCTTACCTTTCTTCTATTTTCTCTTTATACTCTCTTCTTTAGAAGTATACTGATTTTTATATATGTGTTGTCTTTCCTATTAGAATGTAAACTCTTGAGGAAAGGAACTATTTTTCCTTTTTATTTGTATACTTAACACTCAGAGCTTAATAAATATTTGTTGATTGAGATAAAAACAACTACAAATTATTCTATAAAGAACTTAAATGAGACAAATTATTGGATTTTTATTGTTCATGGTTGGATCCTTCTAATACATGGTGTCCCCCCAAATCTTTAAGTTTTAAGAACTTCAGAAGTATAAATGCTATAAACTTACCAAAAAACATTTGAAAGCTTAATTATTGAAATTGCTTTTACATTTTAAAAAATGTATTAGTTTTTGTTAATTTTCCATAACAAATATTTAATTTTAATCTTAACAAAATAGAGCATACACTGTGTGGGACACAGTTTCTGAATTACACTTTCTTAGACTGGTAGGTTGGTAAAGAAGGTCCTCTTGACTGGCCACTTCAGTTATCTGATTTCTCTATACTGGACCTTTTTCTTGTGAGGTCATGTCACAACTGTCATTTGTACATCAAAATCTCATTCTTTAGATGATTTTAAGACTAGGATTACAAACCCAATCATGTCAGTCACTGAGTAGCAATCGAGGAAAGTTTTTACAAAGTTCAAAAATCATCTAAAGAGAGATTTTATTTTACTCCCAAAGAAATTGCAGAAAGATTTCACATTAATCCATAAATGGTCCTCACAATGCCCCTCTCTGGTGATTTCTACCTTTCTCCCTAGACTCTATAATGCTATCATAGCCTCATAGTTGCCACCCTGCAAGTTGGACTCAGCTTCGAATAGAACGAATTTTAAGTTGCTACATACTCCTCTCCTGACATTTCACTGAGTCCCATTTTCACCCCAGGGATACCTAGAGGCCTTTAGAATGCTGACATTATTCTAAGGGCTTGAGTGACCCCCTGAAAGGAAAACAAAATGGTATTAGCTTCTTCCTATCAGACTTGCATTGCCCAAATAAGCCACTGTTGTAGGAAAGACAAAGTCCAAGGTTTTTTTTTTTTTTTTTATTTGTCTAGCTTCTTAAACAATGGTTTGTGACCCCATATGGGATCTTGTAATTGAATTATAGGGGTCACAAAATTATGATTTATTACAAGTAAATGTTTGATTTGTATATCTGTTTTGTATTCTATATACCAGGAGTTACATAAACATTTTTCAGGTAAAAAGGGGTCACAATTGGAAAAAGTTTAAGAAGCTCTGCTCTATGCCATGATTCAGTTCTTTGGTCATCCTCTAGCAGTAAGATCACTTAATCAATTTTCTCCTCTCTACAAAAATGCCACTGTTCAAAAACTTTCCCTCTCTTGCCAGAAAACAAGATTCTGAGATTCTCTCTCTTCCCTTTCTCCCTAGAAGACTGGAATCCAAAATTTTAAAATTTGAGATTTGTAGAGATGTAATCCTGAGGTTAATGGTACAAAACTCTTTCTCTTTCTGGAAGATTGGATTCATAATTTGAAGTCCAGGAATTCTCCTTTATGAAAGAGAGCACATAGAATTCCCATGTGACCAGAAGCTATTAGCAACTATTGGAGAAAAATGTTGTGTGAATGAAAAGACATTTGCCATCCATCTCTTACCCTTTAATCCAGTCTTAGCTCATTTGCTGTCTTGTTTGCCTTCTTTTAAAGGGAAATGGGCATAAAGGGCCAACCCTCAACTTTTTATAGGCCCAGAAAAAAGAGGGAATTTTGATCCCCAATAGTCTGTCAGTTCATTATTAATTATCCCCAAAGGGTTAACAAATAGGCATATCCACACCCTCCATGGAGTAATTATTAGTTGGCACCTCCCTACTTTCTAGTTACTTATAAGAGGGATGAATTAATGTCTTTCCAGGTCTCAGACAATATAATAGGTCTTAGAAAAAGAGGCAGCTAAAGGTCTACTAGCCGCATTAAGGAAAAAGGGAATCTTTATTGATTAAAAGATCAAGACCCCTCCTAACCTTTATAGTTTAGAAGATAAAATGTGTCATTTTGTCTCAAACCTTCTGGGAAAGGTGAGACTAGCTATTATAGACTCTAAGGAAAAAGAAGATATGCACAGGATTTCTGTTTTATGCTGGAAATGTTGGAAAGGAAACAAAAAAAAATCACATTTCATGCCTCTCACTAAAGTGTGAGAACTCAGTCTCAACTATGGCTATTTACCTCTGCCTCCTTTCCTCTTCTTTTCTCTTGTCTTTCTCCTCGTCATCTTCTTCTTCCTCCTGCTCTTCCTCTTCCTCCTCATCCTCCTTCTTCTTCTTCCTTCTTTTTCTTTTTCCTCCTCCTCCTCCTTTTCCTCCTGCTACCCCTCCTCCTCTTCTTTCTTCTTCTTCTTCTTCTTCTTCTTCTTCTTCTTCTTCTTCTTCTTCTTCTTCTTCTTCTTCTTCTTCTTCTTCTTCTTCTTCTTCTTCTCCTTCTTCTTCTCCTTCTTCTTCTCCTCCTCTTCCTCCTCCTCCTCCTCCTCTTCCTCCTCCTCCTCCTCTTCCTCTTCCTCCTCCTCCTCCTCCTTCTTTTTCTTCTTCTTCTTTTCTTTTTCTCCTCTTTCTCCTCCTTCTCCTTCTCCTTCTCCTTCTCCTTCTCCTTCTTCTCCTTCTTCTCTCTCTCTCTCCACATCGCCAGCAGGAGATAAATCACTTTCTTTCTCTCTTGCTCTATTCCAGAGAGTTCTCTCACTCTGTTATGTATGTGATTTTATGTCAAATAAAACCAAAAAGTCCTCTAGGCAAGGAATTTGTACTCTAATACTTTTTATAGAAATGCTTGTTTGTATCTTTAGAATTTTATTAATAATAATATTCTCACTTCATAAAAATCACTTTCTATAGGTTAACATTTATATTAAACTAGAAATTTCTCCAAAAGCCCATGAACTTGCTAAGCCCTCAAGAAATCAAAGAAAAAGGAAAATAACCTATGTGCACAAAACTATTTATTACAACTCTTTTTTGTTATAGCCTAGAACTGGAAACTAAGGTTGGCTCATCAATTGGGTAATGGCTGTACAAATTATGGTATGTGAACATAATATAAAATTATTGTCCCAGATGAAATAGCAAGCAGGATGGTTTCAGACAAGCCAGAGGAAATATATAAACCGATACAGAGTAAACTGAGCAGAACCAGGAGAGCAATATATATAGTAGCAACATTGTAAAGAAAAACAATTTTGAAAAACTTAAGAATTCTTGACAAATTCAGTAATCAACTATGAGACTAGAGGACTGATGAGGAAATATGCTACCCATATCCCAACAGAGAGGTAATAAATAGATAATAGATAGAGAGATAGACACTCAGACAGATATAGCCAATGTGAGAATTCACATTTGTGATAAGGTTTTTTTTTTAAATAATGGCTTTTTTTTTTAAGTGAGAAAGGCTAGGGAAAGAGTTGCCCTCTACCCCAAAAACTGTTAAGAAAGAAAAAAAGAAAAGGGAAAAAGGTCACTGAAAAAATTTTAATGCAGAGAAAAGAATAGAAGAAAGATCTGAAAGAATTATAGGCAAGTAAGACAGCTTTGAAAGTTACCAGTTGAATTTATTATCTATTTCAGAAGGCAACCAAACTATATATAGTAGAGATTCATAGTTTCACATACAATCATATTTTTCAGTTCTATTGTATACATAGAAATATTCATTTGATTTGGTATTTACTATGTTCAGAATTAAAAAAAAAACTTTAAAAGTCCATGGACTCACAAGTATTCATTAAATGCCTCTCTCTGTTAACAGACTGATGAAGAGTCATGTCTATTTTATTGAGTGAGAAGTGCAAGGCTGAAGTCTAATACAACATTCTATTGGTTGCTTGCTAAAAGGTACTAAGAGTTCCTGACTAAGAAGAGTCAATTGAACCTAAAAATCCATCCCCAGAGAAGTGCTCATAACAGACCAATAGAGAAAACCTAATAGTGTTGCTAACACCTCTTGACATTAGAATGGATCAACAATAATCACTAGCTTACAAAATCTTTCTAAAGGCAAAAATGCATTTAAGTGCATATATACAATGGAATAAATGAGATTTGAAGCAGACTAACTTAGATGAGACAAAGCTCTCCAATAAATTCTACCAATGCTCACATAAGAATAATCTATTGAAAGAACTGATACTTCTGCATAGGTTTTAGAATTGGAACTGATACTTCTGCACAGGTATTAGCATTTATGACATATACTACATGTCTTTTTCCATATAAATATGCTCACTGATTTGGCTGTTGATATCTCCTTTAGTAAAATTTGACTAGGAAAAGAAACACATAGATCAGAATTGACCAAACAATAGGATATTTGATTGGGAACTTTTTAGACAAGGTCTTTTAGACTGGGACTAGTTAGAGAGAAATGCTTATCTGTCAGGGTGGCTAGATGGCACAGTGGATAGAGCCCTGGACTAGGAGTCAAAAAAATTCATGTTCCTGAATTCAGATCTGCTCTTAGACTTTTACAAGTGATGTGGCCCTGGGCCACTGAGCTAAAGAAGGAAATGGTGAATCACTTCAGTATTTTTACCAAAAAAAAAAAAAAACTCAAAAAAACCCACCAACTCAAATGGGGTCACAAAGAGTCAGACATGAATGAAATACCTGAAAAACAACATTTATCTGTCATCCTGTTTGCTCATATTTAAATCCCATGAAAATAATTTTTAGCAGTATGAATCTTTCACCACAGTCACTGAAGAAAATTTAACAAATTATCATTCTAAAGTGACTTCCCTGAGCTTTCAAAAGGATTTTTCAAAGAACTTTCTGAAATGCCTTGCTCATTTTCTTTTCAGAATCTTCCCAGTAAGCTGAGGTTATTGGATTTAAAGCTAATCAGGTGATGAGAAGGGGAAGAAAAAAGTGAATGGGTTTCTAGAGACATAGAATTCACTGATTTTATTCTAATTTGATAGTATTTCTAAATGGAAGATCATGGAAATGGAAAATATCATTGTCAGAGGTAGCAAGGTGGTAGAATGGTTAGAGCACTTGTCCTAAAGTCAGGAAGGACAGAATTCAAATCTGTCCCAAACACTTTCTGAATATGTGAGTCTGGGCAAGTCACTTAACCCAATTATCTCCAAACTATACACCCCCGCCCCAACAATACACATATGCTCACAGAGAGAAAAGAAGAAATAATATCTGTGTAACTGGAACACAGATCTTTCCAGAGAATAGTGCAAATTTAGATGGGAAATAGATATAGCAATGCAGAGAAGCCAGCTCAAAAAGGCTGGAAAGAACCACATATTAAATTTTCAGCATGAGCTGAAATGCCTCAGAAATCAACAAATGTTATAAATCAGAGCTTGATTCATTGTTTAAATAATCTTCTAAACTGAACTTAAAAGTATATCTGGAACTTTTTTTTCTCCTCAAGAGCCAGTTGTTAAACATTTATTAACATGCCTTTGATTACAGAGATTGGCGAATGAAAAGATAAATAGAATGTTCTCCTGAATGAGCTTAACTTATTGGCAAGTTTTGTCCCACTTTGGAAGGCATACTTTATTCCCTATTCATCCTGACATATGCATATGGTTTCTGTTAGATGTGTCTATGTCTTTGGAAAGGTTTTGTCACCTACTAATTACTTTTATCCACTCTAATCCTGAGGGGTGTTAGCAACACTATTAGGTTTTCTCAATAGGTCTGTTATGAGCACTTCCCTGGAAATGAATTTCTGGGTTCAATTGACTCACTTTCCCAGTCAGCATTTCTTAATACCTTTTAGCAAATAATCAGTAAAATACTGTGTTAGACTAAACAGATATGACTTTTCTATTAGCAAAGAATGAAGGAGGTATTTAATAAATAGCATTTTATCTAATTAAGTCAGGTTTAAAAAAGGGTTTTAATTATGAGTAAAACTTTAGAACTGGGTTATACAGATTAACCAGTCATCTTAATCAACCTTCAGCTAAACTCTTTATTTCATTTTTCTACTCAAAACAAGTCTCCTCTTTTTTTTAAAGTTTCACAAATAAATACTACTTAATAACAAAATAAGTCACATCTTCAATGCATTGTCACTAACCTGAAAAGATAAAGGAGAAAGGAGATTTTAATTTTTAAAGTAACGACTCAAAGCTCACACTGAAAAAGAGAATTTTTTCTGCTATTTATCTATGCACAATAAAGGCAAGAATTCTGAATGAAGGATTGAGTTAGAAGACCAAGCCTCACTTACTTTTGCTGTTGTTGTTGTTGCCTTCTCCCACTATTATTTTTATGGGAGACCTAAAGGAGTTTGGGGCTATGGGAAAACCTTGGAGCCTAAGACCCACACAGCTTTGGAACAGTTTTTTTGACAGTGTTATATCCCCTCAAAATAGGTTTGAGGGCAGAGAAATCCTATAAGGAAGATATAAGGAATTTCTAACACTAAGTCGAATAGTTTTCTAGAATAACGGGCTGATTCAGGCTCAGACATAGAAGGTTCAAAAACACATTAAATGTTCATAAGCCCTGCTTAGTTGTTCATTTGTTTTGTGTTCCAAACAAGCTTGTCTCCTTAGATGCAAAACTATGCTAAAAAAAATCTGCACTCTACTAAAATTTTGAGAACTGGCAGATTCATTATTTTATGAGGGGAAAACAGCTAAGTTTTTTGCCTACTTGTAATGAGATTTTGCTTTCATCACTGAACAATTAAAAGATTTAAAAAACTAAAGATACTAAAAGGCTTAGGATATTTAATATGTTTTTGAAGAACTCCAATCTTTGGGTTTTTAACTAAAAAGTAATAGGCAAGCCCTCTCTTCCTCATATATAGAATATGTGGTCTTTTAACTCAGTATCCCTGCTAAAGCCAAAAACTTCAGGGAAACTTTACATGTGCTATGAGATCCTAGCAGCAACCAAGAGACCCAAAAAACCATGTGATTTTGACCAACAAAGCACCACACAGAAGAGACAACATCTCACACAAACCTACTGGGGAGTTGGCCCTATAGAACATTATGATGACATGAACATAAGACAATAGTAAGCCAACAGCCTCAGAGTTCTCTCCACATGTGTCCCCTACATATTCATTCTACCACATCACATATTCCCTATGTGCCATCTTTTCTCATTGGAGAGAAGACCTCAGTTTTACATCGGAAATGTCCTGATGCTAATTTTTATTATAGTATTTCATGAAGTATCATTACTTCAAACTCATTTGTCTCCTGGCTGACTGGTAAAAGTAAGCACGTCAGTAGGGGCTTATAAGCTATGATTTTGAGTGTATCTAAACTCATCAAGTATCTGATATCTGCAGAAAATTTTCTAAGCTCCTCATAAACAAAGGAAGAGGCAAGGGGAGAAAGGCAGTTGCTTTCCAAATTTTAATATTCTTTGCATCCTTCAAATGCTATGACTTCTCTTCAATTCTCAGGCCATTGTTGTGATGACTACTTTGTTGGGGTTGAAAGGAAGATGTGTGAAGTTCATGTCAGAACCCCCTAAAACAAAATGTTCTCTTTTGGCTCTTTAGCCAGACCAGTTGACAATCTCTTCCAGTCATTCATGGCCCCTACTAATGCAAACTGACTCTCCCACCAGCTGCAGTCAGGACTGCCTACAGATTTGTCAATCTGCCTTTCCCACATTGGAGAGCCAAGTGAAGGTGTCAATTCCTGCGCCACTTTGTCCTCTCAAAGTGATAGCGACCAAGCTGAAGTCAGCAAGCCGAAGCAGAGAAAATGCATCTGCAGGTAATTAGTAACAATCAGGGCTGCCCTGAAACTGCTGACTACAGCAGTAATGAGCTGGGCACATGTCATTGGCTTGCAAATGGAGAGCTCGCTTATGAACCGTGGCAGCAAGCAGTAAGAGCAGGGATTTTTTTAACTTAATATTTAATGTGGCATAAAAACGATGGAGAGAAATCGAGTTGTTCTCTAATCAGATGTTTAGTCGCCAGTCCATAACACAAGGGAGTCAGTGAATGAAGCGGTACTGAGCACTGTCATCGACATTCTCTTTCAGCATCATTTAGCCCGATTTCCTTCCTTTTTTTTAAAGAGAAAAGAGTGGGAAAGGACCCAGGGTTGAGATGGCAGTGCAGTGCTCCAATTCACACAAACTATATCATTATAGACCTAACCCCTCAGGCTATCAGGGAGAGGGAGCTTTGTACAGGCTCTCCCCATGTACCATCAATTACAATGTGAATCTTTTACATTATATTCCTGCAAGTTGTGATGAGCCCCAGACCACAATTGGGGGAAATGAAAAATGGGGACTGTAATTCACCCAGCCCCTTTACTACCAGACTGCTTTGCATTAAACTGTTTTATGACATGACTTAAAGACTGAAGAATCACAATATGAACTCGACTTAGGTCAATTTGTGGATGAAAGCCCAACATGGCCCAAGACTTTCTCATAAAACCTGCTGAAGCTTGAACCGCAGATCCCAGCTATCTAAAGAGCTAGATTAGTTTTCTTGGTCACAATAAAATGCATTTCTCAAACTCTTAGGACAGTATTTCCAGATCTTCATCCAAGGATACTGTGCTTTTCAGCCCCACAATGGGACCTAGAGTAATGAGCTTAGAAAATGCATGAATTTATTTTACCTAAAGGACTGAGGTCCAATGGGTAAAACTGAATAAAGAACCATTCTTTTTGTGATTCAGCTGAACTTTAGTCTTCTAATAAGAAAGCTCTTCTATGAACATTCTTTTTTTTTTCAATGAGTATGATAGTATAATAGAAAGAAAGTTAGATTTGAACTTAGAGGACGTGAGTTTAATTCCCAGCTTTGACACTCATCACTCCCTATATAATTTTCAATATGTCACTTAAATTCTCTAGGCCTCGCTTGTTCATTTATAAAATGAGAGATGGCATGACCTCTAAGATTCCTTCCATTTTCTCAATAGCTAATCTTTCAGAGGATAATGTGATTTAAGGACTTGTATCCTATGAAGAAAAGCATCTGTTTAGTAAACAATTTAACCAATTACTATACGTGCCTTTAGGGGAAATTACTGTGCCAAATGGCATAATCCAACAAAACCACCCAGGTGACATGGAGAATGACAACTAAAAATTCACATTTGGACAGCTTGCTTTATAGTTTTCAAAGGACTCTTAGTAAGTGCTTAATAAATGCTTGTTAATTAATTGATTGATTTAAATAAAAAAAAAACAGATGGGTGAAAGTAATACATTTTCAGGACTGGACTAAACTGGGAAAACTATGAACCACATCTTTACATGGTTTCAGGTTAGAATGAGTTTTGCAAGTCTATCTTCTAGTCTAAGCCTGTACTTCAAGAAGATATCAGGGGATACACAGTGCCTCTCTAATGTGGAAGGAAAGATTGTCCCACAGCAAACTTTTGGTGAAATTTAATAAGTGAAAAGTCTTACAGCTAGACTCAAAAATATTAATTTCACAAATACATTATAAGAAAGGATTTTTCTAAAGAAAAAAAAAGCTGGAAAGGTTTAGACTATTATAAGATCAATCTAAGTCAACAATGTTCCATGGCAATCATGCAGTCTTAAGCTATATGAAGAGATAGTGCAAAGTGTAGTATTTTTGCATTTTTTATTGTTTGGTTGCTATTATAATTTTTGCATGTTTTTTTTTCTTTTTTGTATTTTTTTCTTTTGGATCTGATTTTTTTCTTGTACAACATGATGAATATGGAAATATGGTTGGAAGAATTTCACATATTTAACCTATATTGGATTGATGCTGTCTTTGGAAGGGAAGAGAGATGTAGAGAGAGGGGAAAATTTGGAACACAAATGCAAATGCAAAAGTGAATGTAGAAAACTATCTCTGCATGTATTTGGAAAAATAAAATACTATTGATTTTTTAAAAGAGAGATAAAGATAATGCCTAGGACTAAGGAAAAAGGTAACATGGCTGTGGAGTCAGAGAACCTGTTTTCAAATCTTGCCTCTGACAATACCTT
Organism: Antechinus flavipes; assembly: GCF_016432865.1. Taxonomy (NCBI): domain Eukaryota; kingdom Metazoa; phylum Chordata; class Mammalia; order Dasyuromorphia; family Dasyuridae; genus Antechinus; species Antechinus flavipes. The sequence goes on along the minus strand of NC_067398.1, from coordinate 214,461,376 downwards.
AAGCAAGTCATATTACCTTATAAAGTTTGTTTCTTCATATTTATAGATCTACATTTATCTATTTGTATAATTATATAAACATCAGACTAATCTGTTGCTGACATGTTTTCAGTCTAAATCTATAATCTAAATCTATACTGTGACCAGACTACATGAGTATGATGTGTCCAGTTCCTAGTATATTATATTTTAGGAAGTACAATGGCAAATTAAAGATATTTTGTTCCAAGAAGACCTAAAGAGAATACATCATAACTGTCTCATAGAAGAAGCATGGATTTATAGTCCTCTTCAAAAACAAAGAACAAGCAACAACAGCAATAGAGATGATAATCAGTCATAGAATAACTAGTAGGCTATGAATTTAGGTAACTGGAGGGATGGTCATGCCTTGAATGGAAATAGGGAAATTGGGAGAAGGATTCTTTGGAAAGATTGTTTTAACAGGAAGGAAGAAAAAAGTATTGATTAAGCACTTACAGACACAAATTTGCCTTACAAAGATTATTTCACTCAATATTAATGATAGCTAACATTGATATAAGTATTTGCTAAGTGTTTTACAATATGATCTAATTTGATCCTTATATTTATTTTTTATTATTATCCCCATTACAATTGAGGAATCTGAGGCAGACAAAGATTAAGTAAACGACCCTTTATCCATTGAGGGGATAGGGCAGGTGGGAATAGTGAGAAGAAAACAAAGGCAGGTGAATACAATTTAGGATGTTATTCAAGGACTTATTGAGAGATGACACCATTACAGTAGCTGTGAAGGCTTATGGAAAAATACCTCTGAAATGCTGGCAAGTAAATGAAATGCATTTTTTATTCTATAGTTTCTGGCACACACCTTACACCTTTCCTCCCCTTTTCCTTCTCTCTCCCCCCTCAGCCAATCTATTCTTTCCTATGAATTCTTTATATAAAGTATAAAACACAAAATTGGCTTATATTTGGAGGCTTCACTGGTATTCTCATGTTTGGTGGAAAATAGCATACAGGAAAAGAATATAATACGATAGAATGGAAAAAGAAATAATAAATATTTTGATAGAAAGTGTAAAAATATTTCAGGAATTGAACTGAACACAGCAGCAGTTATCATAGTTTTTAAAAAATAGGAAGAAAGGTAGAGCTACAAAGGAATGTTCTTAAGGACAGGTGTTAAACACTGGATTGGCAGAAATTACGTAGAAAAGCAATTAGAGATATGGGGGGAAACATTGAAAGATTAAATTGTTATCTAGATGGTACATATAGTTAAACAAACAAACAAAATGGAATGTCAAATTGACCAAATAAAGAGAACAAAAAAGAAACCTACAGAAGAGAATCTAGAGAAGCAAAGTGTGTTTCCATTGTCCATTTACTTAATCTTGAAAAGGAGATAAGCACACTTGGACTGAAATTTCAAAAGACTCTTTTTGAGTTTGATGGCATGAATCCAAATAGTAGACCAACTATTTCAAAACAGAATACATTTTAATTGACATTTTACTATAAATATTGTGAATGGATACTCTATCCCATAATTCTCAACCAAATGAGATATGTAAAAATACTGAATATAATGGATAAGATAATCATATCAAAGAAAGGTTTCTGGAATTCTAACTTCTCTGCAAAGCTAGAAAGCAGTGGAGGCAGTTAAGATCTGTAATTACTGGGCTCAAACACTTCACAGTGGCACATAAATTACTAGCAGAGCCTTTAAACCAATTTCCTATCAGACAAAGTTGATTCTGCCTCACTGAAGTCATTACATAATTACTAGTCAGTCAACAAGCATTTATTAAGCACCTACTATGTGTAAGCCATTGTGCTAAGCACTAGGGATACAAAAAAGGCAATATACAATCCCTTCTCTCAAGGAGCTCACAATTTGATGACAAAAGCAACATGCAAATAACAGATAATATCTATACAAGATTAGTTGGAGATAATATCAGAAGGAAGGCATTAAGATTAAGTAGTAAGGAAAAAGGCTTCTTTGCTGAAGGTGGAATTTTAAATGAAATTTGAAGGAAGACAAAGAAATAGGAAGACAGAATTGAGGAAAGAAAGAAGACCAGGCATGGAAGAGAGCCAATAAAAATTAATGGAAATGAGAGCCACACTGTCCATGTATGAGAGGAACAGCAATGTGTTCTGTGATCCAGTGTCATTGAAACCAGCAAATAAAAATAAGTTATAAGAAGTCTGGAAATGTAGAAAAGGGTCAGGTTAAGAAGAGTTTTAAAAGCCAAACAGAGAACTTTATGTTTAGTCTTGGAGATAGGAAGGTGACATGATCAAATTTGTACTTTAAGGCAGATCAGTTTGAAAAATGAATGAAGGATGAACTGGACTGGAGAGCTTTGAGGTAAAGATACCGACTAGCTCTCTATTGTCCAGGTATGAAAATGAAGTTTACACCAGAATACTGACATTGTCAGAAGAGAAAAGGAAATGTTATGAGGGCAGAGACAATGGTATTTGGCAATAGATTGGCCATATATGATGAGAGAGAATGTTAAGTCACAAATAACTTCTAAGTTTCAAGTTTAAATACTGAGAAGATGATGGTAACTTCTTCAACAGTAATAGGGAAGTTAGGAAGAGGGAAAGTTTTGTAGGGCAAGATAATAAGTTCAGGTTTTGACATGTTACATTTAAGATGTCTATGAGACAGTTCAAGATGTTCAATGTACAATCATAATACAAAACTGGAGGTCAGGAGAGTGGTTAGAATTGAAGAAATAAATCTGAGAATCACCTACATAGAAGTAATAGTTGAATCTATGGGAGATGGAGGGTGAGAAAAGATCAAACAGGTAGGTAGACAATGAGAAGAAAATAATATCACAAAAGGTTAAAGTCTGCAGAAAGGTCAAGAATGATAAGGACTGAGAAAAGACCATTATATTGAGCAATTGAGAGATCACTAGTTACTCTGGGGAGAATAGTCTCAGTTGATCCAAGTTTTGTGGATATACTTTATACAAGACATTAATGGAAAACAACATATTTGGTGAGGGATAAAAAGAATGTGCCAAAAATATCACAGGTATAAAGATTATTTTATTATTGACTTAGCAATTCTTGAACAAGTGCCCCAAAGCACTGGAGCACCTACATTGTTTATATCTCAGCTTCTTAAACTGTTTCATGACCTCATATGGGGTCTTGAACTGAATGTGAGGATTGAAAATTTATGATTCTTTATCAGTAAAAATTTGATTTGCATACCTATTATATATACCTTTGTATACAGGGTTGCATAAAAAATTCTCAGGTGAAAAGGGGCTGTAAGTGGAAAAAATTTCAGAAGATTATCACAAAGTCTTTGCCTCAGTCTCATGCACATGACTTGTTCATATAAAACAGATCAAAGTATAGTGAGAATGTTAGCATACTAGATGTCCAAATTTAAAACATGCTGCCAACATAATAATGTCAAGAAATATTCATAGAAAATAGAAAAAATAGAAAATATTAATAGAAAATGCTATTTTCAGGTAGTTTAAAGTCAGTATCATTCTTCTTATTCTTGATTTCATTATAATCTCTCCTATAGATCTGAGTATGGCTTCCAAGTCAACCCAAAACATCTTATAAATCACTTCATGTACATAGCTGACATCAAGCAATATGGCTCCATTGAAAAACATATTAAACAGCTTATCTCATTCATCTCCTGAAATTTTTAGTGTGTGACAAAGAAAGATAAAGTCTGCAGGTTTCAAGCTTGAATCCAAAGGTTATGCTGAACCAATGGATGAAAATAATTTCTACGAATGCCTTTGTCTTCTACAGATAAGATACATCAAGCATAAAGATATGAAGGAGAAGCCTGTAACCAAATACATTAAGAGATTTACTAGCATTCTGATTTCAAAGCTGAATGAGAAGAAGAAAAATATTTAAAATGATTTAACGCCTAAATAATAGAAGTCTGTGTGCTTTTGTAACTCTAAAAAATAGACCACAACATCTTTGGAAAGTATCTTAACTAAGTTATCATAAAATTCACATGATTTTAATAAAATATAGAACATCTCCCCTCTAAGCAGGTATTGAAAACTTAACATTTTCCCACCAAAAATAAAGAAGAGAATTGATGGACATTCTCAGAGCACTTAACAAACAGGTTAAAAAATCTCTATAAATAGTTCTGAAACCAGCGGACATTGCTTCATGGAACAATAATCAATAATTATAATCAGAACATGCCACTGGATAAGCTAAATATAACTGAAAGTGGCTCATATTAAGATGGACCCTATGAAATTATTACGATCCAAGAATGGAATCCACAAGTTCTTTATCTGCAGCATTTGCAACATTTGCACAATATCACTCAACAAAGAAGCATCAAACAAATGGAGTCATGTGGCAATGAAATAGTTTAAGATACCAATTCAGGTTATGTCATTGTCACCAGATTCATATTTTGATCACTTTTAAGGAAATGGCAGAAACTGTGCAACAGATTGCTTCAGGTTTTAAAATTTTAATGTCTACCAAGTACCTTACAAGATACAACCAATGGGATAGCATTGTACATAAGAAGCCTGCTATCTATCATGGACTGACCAAAGACAAACTATTGCCCACAATCCCTAAAAATAATATTGATTCATAAAAACTATGAAAAACTTTTAAAATAAATATCACCATTATTATAATTATAATCATAATCTCTAAATTACATGGAATCAAAAGTTTTTTAAAACATAGAGACCTAATAGAGGTCAAATTCATGTGGCATCAGAATGAGATGCATATCATTTCTATTGTCCTTTTTACTACTGAAGTTATACTAGAGATGCTTTTATTTAATCTACAAAGGATTCTCTTTCTTGTACTTAAACTTACAAATAGCATTTATTTATTCACCCTATGCAATAGTCAATAAAACATTAAATGTTAAAAAATTATAGTAGAATAGTGATTCATTGCAAGATCATTTCTATCTGAACCTTGTAACAAAAGATGAGAAGGAAAGAACAATAATTAATAATAATAATATGTGAGTTCCTTAAAGGTAGGGAATGGTTTTACTTTATATTTCCAGAGTTTAGCACATAAGTAGGCACTTAATAGATAGTTGTTGATTTGTTGACTAATAAACTTTGAGCTTATAATTAAAAGTCCCAAAGCTATAAAAAGCAACTCGTTATTTACTTAGTGGATACTGAACAATCTTCCTCATCTCCCAACACGTCATTTATATTTCCTTTTTTTTTTAATAACAAGCTTTTGACTCAGTTCCATACTCATGGTTTAGTCATGGTCTGTTTATATAGAAATAGAGCCAAACAAAATAAAAATACCATCGTGTGTGATGTTCACATGGAAAAATATTCTCTATTTGAAAGATGCCACCAACACAGTAATGTCAAGAAAAATTGATCTAAAAAGTAGCATCACCAAGGGAGACAATTTAAGTCTCTCTGGCACCTAACATTAATTCCTTTGTCATCACTCCTGAATAGAACTAAATATGGCTTTCAAACCAAAAAGGGGTCATTTCTGTCTGGACTACATAAATATGAAAGGTGACAAAGAAATAAATGATAATTACAAGTTTTGTAATTTATTAGTGACAAAAGGCAATTATTTTATTCACCTGAGCAATAGTCCATAGAACACTAAAAGTAAAAGAGTAATAGCAAGATAACAATTTATACCAGGACCATTTTCATCTGAATTCAATCAAAATTAAGATAAGAACTAGATGAAGAATAATAATGATAACAATATCAATAACAGTCACCTTATGCAGTCCTTTAAGTTTTACAAAGCAATTTTCTCACAATAATCTTTTATAATAGAGATAAGCATTATACAACTCAATTATTCACAATATTAGCTGCATAATAAAGGAAAGAAAAATGTTGTCCAAAAGGGCTTTTACTTTCCCTAGAATTACAAAGAAGTCCTACTTCTAGTCCCTTCATTCTCCAAATAATAAGTAACTCACAGTATAGCAGTTTAAGTATTTTGTATCTATCTTGTGTGATCCTCATAGGATTGTGAGATTCAGTAAAAAATAACTACTTCATAAAAAGAGCAGTGAATTTGGAGTTACAGGACTTGTATTTCTACCACTTATTACAATTTTATTATTAGGCAAATCACTTCACCATTCTAAGTGACTATCTTGCTAATACTGTGGAGGGGATTCATGTTTCAAGTGGGGATTGGGCTAGATCACTGGATGATCATCTCTATTTTACAGATGAATAAACTGAGGCTCATAGAAGTTATTTGTCCAAAATCACACAATTAGTAAGAGCCTGAAGAAAGACTTAATCCCATATTTTTTTGACTCCAGATCAAATACTTTTGCTACTATATCATGGTTCCATGAATATGGTACAATTATCTCCTGAGGTATAAAAGTCAATCAAAGCATACAGACCAGCATTGATGACCTGGAATAAAGATGTCTAAAGAATATGTAGGACAAAGTAAAATATAAAAATCAACATCAGGAGGGAAAAGTTTTTAGCACAGTATGAAAGTAGCTAATTATGGCACTCCTTTAGGAGTACTCCTTCTGTCATGGACTTCACTGAACTTGTTTCTATATCACTACTAGCACTGTATTAGCACATAGTAGGTATTTAATAAATATTTATGGAATTGAATTGCCAGAGTTCTATTTTCACCAGTTGTGCTAATTCATTCATTTAGAAGACTCAAACAGAAAGCCCAGTTATTTTACATAAACCTTCCAGAGTCCCTTCCAAAATTTGATGCTTATGTATTCTTTTTTTATTCTACTCTGAATCTTTCCTTATGCCTTTCAACAAAAATTTATATTCCAGGTATTTCATATTTCCTATGCACAATAATTTTTCATTGCACTTAGATTATATAATATGCCCAGCCATCCTTTGATTGTTGATCTTCTGTATCATCCCCCCATTTTTTTCACTATGACAAATAATACTGCTAAAACATTTTTTGCACAAGTAGATCTTTCCTCAACCCCCACCAATCTTATCGTTGGTATGCAGTCTCAAAAAAAATAGTTTTTAAACTTTTTATATCATGGATACCTTTTTCAGGATATAAACCCTATGAACCTCTTTTTGGGAATAATACTTTAGATGCATTAAAATATATAGTATTACACAAGAAACCAATTATACTGAAACTTTTTAAAATTTTTCTTTTAAAAATCCAAATTCAAAGTATCAAAATAGTTCCTTAAAAAACAGCAAGAAATGTTGCAATAAAAAAAATCCCTGGGCTAAAAACTAACTGCAAAGCTTAAATGGATAGGAACATAGAAAAATGAGTGTTCAATACCTGGCTCAAGCATTTGATTAGTTCATTGATGCACAGTCCCATTTTTAATAGCCTCTTAATAATCAGTTGAGCAAATGATGATAGGTTTAAGAGCCACCTTATACTAAAAAATACTTATTAATGGACCACTCTACCAGGATATGGCTAAAGAACCAGGATTTAACATAGTTTTTATTGATATCAAACAGTAGAATCTGAAGATTCAAAGCCATCAGAAACCTCAACCTCATGTATTCCAGATATAACACCATTTAAACAACCTTCTGATAAACAGCAATACAACCACATAATAAGGCTCAGTTACTGTTTTTGTGCAAGTTTTTTAATCTAAGTTTTAGATTTGTATCTCCTCTGGCCTTGTTTGAACAATAAGTAATGAACTCCCATCAAGACCAAGACTTCTTTAGAGAGAATAGTCTCCCATCCACATGTGCATTCCAATGTTTTATGACCTTATTATAATATAAATAGCTACCAACAGCTATAAGCACCAAAATGCTGCTGTGTTTTTCCCCCACTCAATCAACAAATCCATTTCGTTACAACATACATCAGTCTTTAGCATTTCTTACCTGTCACAATGGGGTATGACTGTGGCCCTGGGACATTGGCCCCTATATCCGCGGATGTAGGGCTTGTTAAATTGGCCTTCATATCATCTAATCCACCAGCTAGCGATGCCATGGCTGAGTATTCTGTGGTCTGAAAAATTAAGCAAAAAACACCTCAGCAATACAATAGCTGAAGGGCTATAGTTATGTGCTGCTGGACTCTCTGCCATTAACCAAACAGGAAAATTCTTCCACAATGCCAAATCTTACTATATAAGAAAACCAGAACATATCAAGTAAGACACTTCCATTAAGTTTCAGTCTTAGATCATTGTGTATGATATAGAACAAACAGATGGATTTTTCTGCCCAGCTCCATGGAAATAGACAGCAAATTTGTTTCAGTCAGTGTTGAGTTGTAGAACTTAGCAGAAAATAACTGGGTCCAAATGAGTTGGTTGTGATTAAGTTCAAATTTGCCTCTGGTATTTTTTATGGTCCATGAAACTAAATTCCTTTTCACTACTATATGCAAACACAGCATGGAAGAGAAGTGGGAGCTGGTTGTTTGGAAGAGATCTGTGTCTCCCACTGAGGGTAGAGTTGTGTTAGTCATAAAACAAGCAGCAGCAACCAATGTCTTCTTAAACTGGTGAATGAATGAGAGATTGCTGCTGCCTGTGCTCTTAATCCATTAAGAGGACTGAATTCTTTATCTGGTGAACTGAGATTGGATTTGGCAAATGGTCACTTTAAGTTTACAAAAACAACCAAGTAAAGCTTTGCTGAAATTTTTAAGAATGTGGGTTTTATTCAGAAACACTTCCAAAGACCCAAAAGGAATTTGTTCTATGAGGTCTGTCTCCCTTCTTTAAGCTATTTTTATGAAACCAAGATCTTGAAATTAGAGTCTTCTTCTTGGATTCCCAAAGGATTGTAATAGCTGTCAGAATGGTTCTCTGGTAAGATAACAGGAATACCAATCAGGAATTTTCCTACTTCAAGTGAACCTAAACCACAAGTATGGATATGTTTTCTATTCACCATCATTCTCACACCTGAAAATCTTATCACCAGTTAAACAAGTTTTTTTAATGAGAGAAAATAAACCAAGAAAAGAGAGATAGGAAGAAAGAGTATTTATTACATAGAAAAGACAAAATTGTCTCTTAGTAGGATTGTTTTAAGGTTTTCAGGCATTCCAGTGAAATTTTGGACTGGCAACTTTTGTGAATGCCATTAATAAAAGGTAGTTGGTAAATTTGCCATCATTCAAAATAAGAGCACAAGAATGACTGGATTATGTAAATGGTATTAACTCTTTCAACATGGTAAGATTTTGAATATTATTATGATGAAATCAAGTTATAGGTCACAACTGATTATGGCCACACAGGATACTTAGGAAGTGATATGAAAATTTTAAAAATTATTATTCTGTCAAATTTGCTGGTAGATATACTCTGGGCCGCAGAAAATAATTAGCCATTTTAGAATAGCTTTTCAGTTTGTTCCTGACAAGTTTATTTTGCTAAAATAAGAAATAGGAGAATCTGAACTCAAGTCTTAATTGAGAAAATTTTAGCAGTCTTGTTTTTCTATAACTACTAAGCACTCTGTACTGTCTTTGGAGTGGGACTACATTATAGTCAGATGACCGAAGTTTAAGTTCTTTCTCTTTAATTTATTAGCTATATGACTATGTGTCCTTGAGGGAAAATTAGTTAAATTAGCTAGCTCTTTAAGGTTGGCAAAATGCTTTATACATATTATTTTGTAACTTTATAAATAACCTAGAATAAAAATGTCACTGTTATTATTATTTCCATTTTACAGATGAGAAAACCAAGACAGAGTTTAAGTGACTTGCCACTCTAGCTATGTGTCTGAGGCTGGACTTGAATTCAATTTTTCTAACTCTAGATCCAGTGTTCTACCCTTTGCACCACCTAGCTGCCCTATGCCTTTAATTCCTCTGAACTTCATCAATAGAATTAGGACAATAATACTTCTACTACCCATCTCTCATTATCACTCTAAGGTAGCATTTATTAAGCACCTATTATATTCCAAACATTATGCTAAATGCTGATCACATGAGGCTATGTCAAGTATTTTCAAAGAACCATACAAACACCAAATATTATTATTTATAATTACAAACATGACAAGAACTAATCTGACAGCCTATAGGCAATAAAAAGAAATGACTGATAGAGCCTCCAACAAGGTACCAGGTCAGTCCTGAAAAGGAAAGAGAAATCTAGAGGAAATGATTGGATATGGGATATGGGGGGGTGGGGGTGGAGGTGGAGATATGTGTGCTCATACACTAACACACACATCTCTGGAAACATTTGTATGTGTGTGTATATTATATATATATATGTCTATACACATATGGAGATGGGTGTGTGTGTGTGTGTGTGTGTGTGTGTGTGTGTATGATCATAATTTTCTGGAAAGGGGCAGCACCATCCTTGGTCTACAAGAGCCTAATCTGCTTTTTTAGCTGCTGGAATTTGGTATATATGTGGTGTGTGCATAGATGTTTGTATGTATATACATGTATGCATGTGTGTGTGTCCCAAATATCTAGCAACTGAAGGAGCAGCTTAGGATCTTGCTGATCAAGCAAGGATGCTCCTCTCCAGCTCTGTGTGAGAGTACGGAAATGGGAACAACTTTGGGAGAGGGGAAAGACTGTCCTAGGATGAGGCAATCTCATAACTATTTTTTCATTGTGCATGGATAGTAATGTTATCTCTCTAGTTTCTTAAAAACTCATTTGAATACAAAGCCATCTATGGTATCCATCTTCTACAGTTGAAAGCCACTGGTTCAGAGTGTGCAGCCTATGAAGTCTTATTTTAAAAACTAGAGATTGTCCTCTAAAATTCCTTCCTGCAAAAGCCATTCAACACTGCTAAACAGACTTAAATATCATCCATAATATTTCTGATGCTCAATCTCAGATGATCTCAAAAATTCTCTAGACTTCATGCAGTATGCCAAAGATTCTCTAGTAAACTCACACATATTCAGATTTTGAGCGTTAGAAGGGACCAAAAGAGCCATTTAGTCCAACCCAAATCTGATCAAAAATCCCTTCAATAATATATTCAACCTTTTTTTGAAGATCTCCTATCAAGAAGAAGCTCCTTTAATACTCTGTTGCACATTCACCCACTGTCCCTGGCTGTATCTCTGGGGCAAGAAGAAAAAGACTAATCCTTTTTTCACAAGACAGCACTTTATGTACCTAAAAACAATTGTCATGTTCCCCCTGCTAACACAGGCCTAATTTTTTTCATTGATCCTTATCTAGCATATTCTTCATATGTGCCTCTAAATGGAGATTTCAGTTTTTAGACAGATGAACAGAGAGATACAAGAAGGAAAAGTATGGGTCTCAAAAATAGAAGGTGGACTATGAAGTATGGTCTTATTTAGTTATATATTTAATGATTGCAGTACTTCTCACATGTTTTTCTTTATTCCTATGAAAAACTAGTATAATAGACACTAAATAAGCATGATACAGGACAAGGATCCATGGGCACACACAGAGTACACAATTCTCTTTGCATTATTCCAATTCAAACAAAATTATCATTTGCTGAGTTACCTATTTCCCAGAGATCTTGGAGAGATTTTCATATGTGGGGTTTGCATCAGTAAGGCACATTGTGTATCCGTCATTATCACTAAAACAAGAGATGTCAGCAATACACAAATACTGAACACTAATTCCTCTCCAGCAAAAAAGAAAAAAAAAAAAGCTCTTTCTACAATCCAGTCCTTAGAATACTTGTGTAATAAAGAGATTTCTTCTTTACTGAGACATGGCCATGAGCCCTGATTATGAGTTCTAGCCTACCCACAAAGGTTATATTTGGGAAAGGGGGGAAGGGAGGGACAGTCAAAGAACACCTGGCATTATCTTCTCTAGGACACTGGATTCAGGCCTTGACAGGTAAATTCTCAGGGAGGAAACCTAATCTAAGCACCCATGCTTCCTCAGGAAAGCCAAGAAGCTTGATACCCAAAAAAAGTGTGAGCTGGACCCTAAGAAATTACCTGAAAAATGAATGCCTGGGGTTGCACCAAGTATTGTCTCATCAGCATGGAGCACCACTGCCATAGCATGGAGGAGAAAAAAAACACAGACATGTGAGAAGGAAGATATATAAAAGGAGATCAGTGAGAAGAAAAAAAAAAGATTACCTAAGTAATGAAAGGGATTTTCCCCCTATCTGGTTCTTTGTCTCTTCCATTCTTCAACTATACCCTCTCCCAGCCTACTTGGAATCAAGCAACTCTTCTCAGATTATATTTATATGTAGAGAAGCACTAGCCATCTCTGTATATTGGGGTTCCCAGGGATGCTACTGCCCATCTCTTGGGCATTTACCAATAGAAGGAAGAGACAAAGAAAGAGAGAGAGAGAGAAAAGAAAGATGGGACCTTCTTGGTTAATTACAAGCTTTCCAAGACCAAGAAGAGAATAAGAAATCAGCTTGGGTCTTGAGCATGTCAAGTAATGTGACTGGTAAAAATAGATTTAAAATTTTTAAACATTGGGACACAGTGGATAGAGCCAGTACCAGTTCTGGAGTCAGGACGACCTGAGTTCAAATTTGATCTCGGGCACTTAACACATCCTAACTGTGTGACCCTGGGCTAGCCAATTAACCCCAATTGTCTCGCCAAAAAAAAAAAAATTCTTTACTTGGGACAATTCTATGATTCTTAAGTGCAATGACAACTGATGACAATCACAGCTAAAATGTTTACTCCCCAGGTGACATCAGCAAGTAATTTCCTATTTCTGTACTTGTTTCATCCTTTGAAAAATGAGTAGGGTGAACTAGCAAAGAATCTCTTCCAGTTTATGACTTATGAATTCTATTCTTCTGTGTTTCACTTCCACTTCAGGCTAGAGTACAACTGTCACACATATCATCAAGTGCCTCAATTAGGGAATTTCAAAATGTTCCTCTCCCTTATTTTAGAAGTTAAATATTAGTGACCAACTAGCTAATGAGAACTTCCAAATAAAGTCCTGCTACAGGCTCAGGAATAATCAGGTATGACCATATGCCTGCTGACTATAAGAAGAAAAATTTTCTAAAATTCCAAAAAATGAAAGAGAAGTATTCTGGGCTTAGTGTTGCCAAAGTCAGTTAACATACTCCACATGACTTCTTTCAGGTATATCTCCATAATACCATAGAAATGTTGAAAAGAAACATCTCATTCATTTCTTATTAAGAAAAGGCACTTCTTTCTCTTTCTGAAGCTAAAATAAATAATACCTATGGATTTAACACATACCATGCTCAATATATATTGATTGATATGGATACCATGCCAATGGGTTTAATTACCATGAAGTTAGATCAGTCATTGTTTTTATCTCTACCTTTTCCCCAACCAAGATCCATGCATTTATAAAAAATTATTTTTAGCACCTCAAAGCCAAAGTATAATGCATAAAAAAATTCATTTTTCAAGGCATCTTGCTAAGCTCAAGTTTATGGAATACTCACAAGCTTAACACCCTTCAGTCTAGTCAAATTTAATATTGTATGAAATATTCACAGATTAAATATAGGAATGTGAAGAGATTTCATTTAGCTGATACAAAGACAGTAATATGGAATTCTATTGAGGAGAGAAGACTAAAGAGCCTAAAGTTTATCCCTTTTCCCCCATCCTCCTGGGGAAGTCACCTTAAAACATAAAATTCAGTTTCTGTTGGACCATAAATGCTTGCTTAAGAACTGCTAAAATTTCTTAAGGTTCTCACCTCCATAAGTTCTCATTAGAATGTAACTATCACAGGAACCCAATGAAGAAAAGTTATTTTAGCTTCCCAGGCTACAGTTTTTTCTTCCCCAAGACTTCCCAAATCAATCTATTTGATTCAATTTAATCCAGCAAAACACATTTATTTAAGTGTCTATATGGACAGATCACCATACTAGTCACTAAAGGAGATATAAAATTTAAATAAGATGTGGTTCTTTCTCACATGGAGTTCATATACTAGTAGAAAGGGAAAGGACAGGAATAAAACATTCAGGACACTAGAATACATAGTATATGGTCAAGTACTTCACAAAAATACCAAACAAATGCTTTGGAACCATTCTGTTCTGGTGAGAGGGACAGTCCAAAGACAGGCTGCTGAGTTATGGAGTAGTTCCCCGGTACCGAGTCAGTACTGGCTTGTAGGGAAGTCAGAAGATCAGGGAAGATTTCTTGGAAAATATGACTTTTTAAAGTCTTAAAGGAAAACAATGTGGAATGCTCTCCTTTGCTAGGATACCTGGCACCAGTATTGCTTTCTATGCTAAAAAGTGAAAGCCAATAAATTTCTAAGCTAATGAAAGTATATTATATTTTCAAATAGACAGATGAGAATCAAAGCATGATTTTTTTCACTTCTCTCTATTCACTCTTTTTCTTTTTCTCCTCCTTTGTTTTTATTGGATATGTCCTTGGTTTTTCCAATGATGCTTTTAATGTTATAGTCTAACTCAAAGAAAATGGAGGTGTAGAGACAATTGGTAACTCAACAATGACCTATGCCTTCCTCTTTTCTTCAATATAACAGAAATGGAAAAACCTCAAGGGTATTATTAAAGGACCAAGCCTAAAGTATTTGAGGGTTTGAGGAGGGAATAGAGATTGGATTGAAGTAAATGGGGAAGAAAATGGAGGAGAATATTCCAGCCCTTCTTTAAAGGGCTTTACTTTCATCTTGATTCTCAGAATGGGCAAAAACCAATTCGGAACATTCTTTTTCCTCTTGGATTTATTCTCTCTCTTACAAGAAATAGAGACGGCTGCTGGTAGAGGCAAAAGAGAAAAGAAGAGAAAGGCTGTTCCATTTGGTTTTCCTACTCGGGCCTTGTTGCAGTCAGCCATGAATGATGTATGAAATGAAAAATCCTAGGCTGCTGGCATTTTTCCATGGTTGACCTCCCCTCAGCCTTCTCTGCACACCAATTTTCACCAGTGGGCAGAGAGCATACACCCTTTCCCACCTAACCTCCCCCTCTAGTCCCAATGATATGAGTAAATATTAAAGAGATAAATATAAATTTGCAAAAGTATTAGCATCATTAAAAAGCAATTAAATATACAGGTGATACTTTTCTAAATTTTTTATTCTTTTTTATTCTAAATTCTCTTTATTCTTCCCAGCTACATGGTATATATCTTGTTGGTACATAGTTATTTACATATTGTTTCCTCCATTAATATGGGAGCTCCTTAAACATTGAGTGTGTTTTTAATCTTTCTTTGTATCATCATCACTTAGCACATTACGTGTGCTTACTAAACACTTATTGATGGATTGATTCATGATATTTTGAGCACAGTGTAGGAAGAAGTTAAAGACTGCATTTTAGCTATTAGTGTAAAACACCTGTTTCACTTAGGTCTCCTATTGAAACTACAAATATTATTAATATATCTTTAAGAAACAAAAGCACTTGTATGTGGACAGTTGGAAGTCAGTATTTGGAATGCCATTGATTGGCGAAATTTTGTATCTAGAAGTGAAGAGAAAGCACCTGCTATTATTGTAAACATTTGAGTTGTTTGATCTTCCAGATACCCAAATTTTGTAAACTTTATCCAACATCTTTGCTTTATTATTTATTTCACTAGTTAATATTATATATACATATATATGAATGTCTATCTTTGGGAAAGAAAGTTTCTTCAATTTGATAAAAAAAATATTAAATTAACTTAAGTGAGGGGATTGACCCAACTGATTAATGAAAAAGAGGTTGCAATTACTTATTAGAAAGGAAATGCCCAAGCAGATCCCTGGATCACTTGAGAACTAGGGATGACAAAATTTAATTTGAAAAGGATCAAATGGCAAGCAGAAGGGTGACCCACAAGTGAGCATGGTCAACACCATCTACCTCGATACACAGATAAAACCAAAATTCTCCATAATCATAGAAAACAAACAAACCCACTTCTGGTCTGCTAAACAAGTAGAGAGAACATCATGTAGTAAAGAATATCTCTTGATCAGAGGTGGTAAATTCATTAAAAATGTTTCTGTTTACACTTCTATTTACAAATGTTTATTTGAATAAGAGATTTTGCTCTGATAATGAAAAGGTGGTTACATTCACAAGTATGTTCAATAGTTCAAGTCTTGTATTTCATGCCAGGAAATCAGACACGTGTTGATGTGTTTAAGCAATCAGAAGGCCTTACTTAAACAAGGAAGTTGTTTGATTTGTAAATAGAAATGTAGATAAAAAGTAGTTCATTTCTCACTTGTTCTCCACTGCTCCAAAAATGAGCTCATGTCATTTTTAGTATTGTTTTAATGGCCCCTTCTTTCTCTCCCACACACATTTAATTGGGGCTGCTATACATTCTCTCTCTCTCTCTCTCTCTCTCTCTCTCTCTCTCTCTCTCTCTCTCTCTCTCTTCTCTCTCTCTCTCTCTCTCTCTCTCTCTCTCTCTCTCTCTCTCTCTCTCTCTCTCTCTCTCTCTCTCTTCTCTCTCTCTCTCTCTCTCTCTCTCTCTCTTCTCTCTCTCTCTCTCTCTCTCTCTCTCTCTCTCTCTCTCTCTCTCTCTCACACACACACACACACACACACACACACACACACACACACACTTCTTCCTAGGCAAAGCAAAACCCAAAGACTGAAACTACTAGTAGGAAAACCTTTTCTCTTTTATCCTAAACAAAAACTTTTAAAGCAAAGGATGCCAAGCACTTAATCACTATTCTCATCAGTCTTCACAACCAGCCACCCCTTTTCTCTCTTTTCCAGCTAAGTAGCTTTTCTATTCCCCATGAATGCAAGTAAGCCCCCAAACAACTGAAATTTCATTATTTTAGGAGAGAAAGAGCTTTTTCCCCAAACAAAACTTAAATAGTAATGGTAGAAATAGAAGCACAATCTAAGTTTCCATTGCCTTCTTGTGTTAAGTTCACAAAGAGGGAAAAATTGTAACATTGGACATGGTTGGGAGCCTTTAATCCAAAGCAGCTCTAATTAATATCCTCAGCTTTTCAAAAACATTGTACTGTATACAGCTTTAAGACCATCAAGGCTGTTCCGTTTTAAATGTTATGGGAAGAGAATTTTCATTGCAAAATCCTCTTTCTTCACTCCCTGTCTCCTTGAAATCAGAACTGAGAAGGGACTGGAGGATTTATATATCAAAATGGCTTCTCTCCCTTTAATTTTGTCATTTATATCCTATTTTAAAAGTTTATCAACACAACTCTCCATACATCTGACAGCTACAAGTGAACAGAACTCCACACTTCACCTTTCAATGTGTTACTGACATTTTTTTTCCAACAAAATTTTGGTCTCACCTTTAAATGAGCCTTGTTGAAGAAGTGGATTTCAAAAGTGTCCAGCGTATGTGAGTTGGAATGGTCAGGTTTTGAGGATTCCCTTCTGTTAAAATGTTCTATTTTAATTTCATGGCTGAGGTTTTGTTTTGTTTTGTTTTTTATATTCTTTCAGGTATCATGAGGGTAATCCCCAGGTATGCCTTAAAAACCACAAGATTTATCCAGTGTACCCTAGCATCAGCCCATTTATTTATACCTTGCAGAAGAATTGACCTATTTTTAACCCAAACCTTCAGATAATTTACATACCTAGTGCTGGGTGCTGTCTGTCTCAGGGTCTCATTCTGAAATCCACATGCACACAGTCTCTCTCTGGTCTTCTAAAGGGATCCCCAAGCCCAATCTAAATGCCTCAAATTTACCTGTTT
The DNA here is from genome assembly GCF_016432865.1 of Antechinus flavipes. Taxonomy (NCBI): domain Eukaryota; kingdom Metazoa; phylum Chordata; class Mammalia; order Dasyuromorphia; family Dasyuridae; genus Antechinus; species Antechinus flavipes. Next base: position 214,443,725 of record NC_067398.1, on the reverse strand, counting down.
TTCTTTTATACATATAAATAGCTGCATTTCCATTCTCTCTTTGTTTCTCATTTTCATTTTGCTCTAATATCTGCATGTAAATGTCTGAAAATAGCATCTGTAATTGAGGATTATGAAGTACGGCCAGCTCCTGACAGCCTGCTAAGGAAGATGGATTATCCTCATTTTTCTGTAAATTTTGTCAATTTTGGAATTCATAAGCTATCAACACTGATCAAAATGTGACTGCACAGCTGTGTCAAAAAAAAAAAAAAAGAAAGAAAGAAAGGAGCAGTGACGAGGCAGCTCCCTTGTTCACTGAGAAGATTGGATGGGCTCTCTCCTTCTTTCCTTTCCCCCCCTCCCTCCTCCTCCCTGTCACCTCCCCTCCCACCTCACCAAGCTGCAGGCGGGATGGGAACCAATACTGGTAACTTCTGGTCTTTCCCCCCTGAATGAATGAATAAATAAATAAATAAATCGAAAGGACGCAAATTCTCCAGTGCACCCGTCTCAAATCAAAAGTGTAATTTATTGCATGTTCTCCCCTCTTTATTTATCCCTAAGTAGTAAACACGATTCCCATTCAGGGGGCTGGTTATGCTCCACTCCTATCAGACAATCACAACACACTTGAGGCAATTGTTTAGCCTCTTCCTCTCAATTTTCCCATTACTGGGAGTAAGTACTGTTGGGACTCTTTAATAGCCCGACTGCAGCCCATATCAATAACAGATGAGGTTTAATCGTCCAACACAAAAATTATTTAGGCTCAGTAAGGACATTCAATGTCATTTGCATAATGGCATTTCTATCGTGGTGCACCTAAGCCGTCGTGCATAAACAAGGCCCTGGGACCATAAATAATAATAAATCATGACGTCTGTGCTTCTCTCCCTGTAATAGGAGCCACTCTTTGTAGAAATTATTTCAGGAGGAAATGGGCACTGCAATTGTAAAGACATGTGGCGGGCCATAGCTCAGTAAATCACACAGACACTCAGACCTACACTCACAACCCTAAGCTAACAACAAAATCTATATGAAAGAGCAAAGAGAAACAAGAACACTTGTGGATGAAATCTGGAGGTCTCCTTAAAGAAAGAGGACTGATTAAATCAAAATGATCTTGAGGGCTTAGAAACAAATCCTCAGAGGTGAGGAAACTGGTTGCAACTCCAGAGTTCGCCTTCCATAGAAGGTGCCATGATGACTGTTCACATAAAAAGGATTGGTTCTGCTGGTATAGATCGAGAAAAGTCAAGAAATAGGATGAGAGAGGAAAAGACAGATAAATGTCGTGGGGCAGAAGAATACGTGGAAGAGAAGAGCAGAAATGAGCACAAAGGATATGACTAGAACAGACCCAATCTCTCTGGAAGAAATATAGAGAAAATGTCCAGGAAATTATCTTTTTATATGAATAGAATCAATGTGGACATTTGTGGTAACAATATTACCAGCCCATAACACATTAGGACTGAGGCTAAAGTTTTCATGCTTATGGTAAAGTTTCAAAAAATGTGTTCTATTATTGTTGTTGCTATTGTCTTCATGCAGTAATTCAATTCTAAGATATAAAAATGTTACAAATTTGAACATTCCTTTATATCAATGTTACAAGATCAGAATATCCCTTCATATGTAAGTCATAAGGGAGAAACTTTAACCTCATTTTAAAAAATTATAAACTCTAGGTCTTAAAATACAGTGCTTTCTACCAACAGTAGGAATAGTATTTAATAAGAAAGAAAAGGCTTACTAGAATAACATGATGACTTGATTAAATTTTATTCAATCAATCAAGTATTTATTAAGTTGTAACCACTATGCTAGTCTCTGGGGTAAAGTGTGAAATGGGGGGGGGGGATGGGAGAGGAAAGTGAAGGGAAGGAAGAAGATGGAGAGGAAAAAAAGAGAAGACAATATGTACATATGTACATATAGATAAAGATAAATACAAAAATATAGGGGGAAACACTGGAAGCAGAGATTTAAAGTAAAGTAAGGATTGATTTTAAGAAATGGAAATGAAGATGGAGTACATTCCAGACAGCCTGTGAAAGATGGAAATAGAAGATAGAGTATTCAATAAATATTTATCAAGAAGTTACCTTATGAAGAACACTAGAGATAGAGACAAATAGAGAAACAAAGAATGACAGAAATAGGAAAGAAAAAAGGAAAGAAGGAATAGCTACCAGGAAAGTCTAAGGATAATGTTTAGATGCTACCAATGAACTTAGTATGTGATCTTAAGAAAGTCAAATAACCTGTTCATGTCATAACTTTGTTTCTTTATTCAGACCTGGGTGGAACTCCCTTTTCAAAGACTCTATCTGTGTAGATTGATAACAGCCTTAGAGATGCAAGATATAAAGGAATCATAAACTCTGTTGATACTGTTTACTTATTAAAGTGAAAATCATAACCAAAAAAAAATAGTAGAAGTTATATTATCTCCTTTTATAGGCTGGAGTTCATTTAAAAATTCAAGAAATTAGACAGAGATGAAATACCATATAAGAATGACACAAAACATAGTTTGACGAGGTATTGCTGTCTTGACGAGTGTAGGTGTTTGCCTCATCAAGTTATGTTTTGTGTCATTCCTATATGGGAACACATTTTGGTTGTGATCTATTTTTTGGTAAGATTAGAACAGCATTGAGAAGGCCTTCCACTAAAACTCAGTGATTCATGTCGCTGGGTTGGGCTTTGCTTGCTTTCTCCCTGTTGTCTTCTTTTAAAAATAGATATGAGTCTGGTAGATCTCTAACACTTAGGTATAAAAATTTTATCACCTCACTTTCCCCTCTAATAAGAAGGACCAAGAACAGCATCCAAACATCCTGTAACTACCATAAAAAATCAGGGGTACTGAAAAGAAAGTATAGAGCATAGTACAACTTAATTATTTAATAGAGAATTGAAAAGTTAAGTTCACCTTCATCAAAAAAGAATAACGAACACAAAAGATTATTCAATAAATATTTAAAATGTTCAAGTAGTTCTTTGATTAGGAGGAAAGAATAATCTAAAAGAAATGGAAGACAGAACAGGGAGGGAGATAAAGAGGTAGAGGGAGGAATAAGAGAACAAAAGGAAAATTCAGAGAGAAGGTAAAACAAGTAAAAGGAAAAGAGAAAGGAAGAAATTTAGAGACAGCAATTCAGTAGATTCTAAAGTGTAATTCATGCATTACTGTTCATTTGAGCTGTGGTTTCAGAGGGTTACCCACCTCTTACCCCTGCCTATGGAAATAATAGCCAATGATATTCAAGACTCTTTATCCCTAATACTGTGTTTGGAGAGGCTTGCAAAGGGCTTTCCTCAGAATAAGCTATGAGATAGATAGATAGTACATTTACAGATAAAATGGAGGTTCTGATTGCTATTTGCCCTTGGTCACACAGATAGTAATTACTGGAAGCAGAATTCAAATCCATGTTACCTGACCCAAAGTCCGGCATTCTAACTAGAAGACAAATAACTAACTCTGCCTTCAGAAACTACAGCACAGAACAGGAGAACCATAATATCCATCTTGTCTATATTGGTAGTCAAAAAAAGTGTTGTCTTTTAACAGTATGAAATCTAACTGACGGTCCAATCTGTAGAACAAATAAATATTCTTCACTCACTGCCATATACAAGAAAAACTAAAAAATCTCTTATCAAAATGGTCTAATCTCCTATATCAACTCCAGGAAAACTCTTTTTGTTAGGTTAAGGAAGCATAACATCCAAAGCTAGAAAAGTGATAAACTAACTGATCAGATCATGTCTGAAGCACCACATTTTAATAAGTATGTTGACCAGCTGAAGGATATCCAAAGAAGTCACCAGTTTTGAGAAGTGCCTCTAAGTCATGCCCTAGGAGAATCATTTGAAGAAATTGGGATATCCAACCTGGCAAGGATTTAAGGAAAATACAATCGCTATCTTCAGATTTTTAAAAGGCTGTCCAGTGGAAAGGGGATCAGTCTTGCTGCACTTCACTCCTGAGGATAAAACTGGGGGTTATGGGTAAAATATTAATGAAAACTTAGTTTTGGTGTCAGGAAAAATTATTTCACAGTTTAACGTCTTTAAAAATGGATTGGGTACCATGGTAAGTGGTAGTAAACAGGAGGAGGACACTTCAAACAATGACTAGACAATCATTGTCAGGTATATTTAGGGAAGCTTCTGGTTCCAGGATAAGTAGAACTAGATGGCCTTGGAAGTCTCCTCTAAATGTGTTTTATTCTGCTCTGTATGCCCAGCAAACTGAACTGTGGTTTCTCCATCTCCACTCCCCAAATAGTTAAGGTGGGGTTTGGGAGAGCAATGAATTGGTCAACTCCTTCAAAAATATGATGGAAAAACAAAAGGCAATTAATAAAAATTAATTTTAATAAAATTTTTAAAAGCACACTTTGAAGAGAGGCCCTCCACAATCTGATGTCCATTACTTTTCCACTTTTATCTCCTGGTCTTCCTTTCTACACACTCTGATCTCCAGTCAACCAGGACAGCATTCATTCAATGTCCTTTGCCACATCTGTACTTTTACTCATGTTCCTTGCTTGAAAATTCTCTTCCTCATCCCTCCTTCCCTCCACATCCCTTTGCTTATAGAATTGTTAAGCATCCTCTTAAGCTACTTGTACTCCAGTCACTTCCAGGAAGCATCCCTACCAAACCCCACCTCCTCCTCAAGTCAATAATGATTTCTATTCACCTATCTCAAGAACTTTGTTGAGTGTTTTAGGCACATGTCTTATTTCATATTATAATTATTTGTTTCATCATCCAACTATTACACTCTTAATTCTATGAGGATAGGGATTTTATCTCATCTACATTTTGAATCCTTTCCAATGAGTTTCTACAATCCTGTACATAAACATTTAATAAATGCTTGTTGAATTGAACTTAAGACAAGTCATATTCATGAGACAGTTCAGTCTGGGGGATAAGGTTAAGAGGTGGACAATGACTACAATGCAGAGTCAAAAATATCAATAAAATGCATTTTTAAAGAAATGAAATCATAAAAGAACAATGTAAATTTTAAATGGTATGGATAAAAAAGAGAAAACGAGATTTTTGCAATAAAGCCAGCCCCTGTCAAACCCATATTGCCTCGGTAATAGATATTTTCTATATCCTGTGCCTCTAAGATATTTTTACAACCAAATGTAGGACTATCTTCTTCTCTTGTTTCTTTTTAATGCCTCACAGAGTCGCCATGCATCTATGGATACCTGGTCCCTACAATAAAATAGAGAGCCCTAATATGAGAGAGGACTGGGGGATGGTTCTGTCTGAAAAACTGTTTAGACCAGAAATAAGATTTGGATCAGTGGAACAAGCTAAATTACTTCTTTCAAGGGATAAGGCATGGATTTATTTTTAACTTTTTATTGAATCTGTGGAGAACAATCATCTGGATCAACGTCATATGAATAGAGGCTTGTATGACTAACTTGTTTGGAAGATAAGTTCAACTGTCATAAGAGAAATTGTGATAAACCATAGGTCACCACTGAACTTGTTAGTACAATTGAATAGTTAGTAGACCTGTTGTTTTTTGAGGGAAACCTCAAGGCCTATCTTTGCACTGTTGCTCATATCACTCAATTCTCAATGGGCCTCAATTTTTTTTGGAAAAGTAAAGCAGCATTATACAGTAAAAACTACTAAGTTGTTCATACCCTTTGACCCAGAGTTCTTAGCACTATACCTTAACAATATTGAAAGGGGAACAAATGCCAGCTATACAAAAACTCTCCAGCAGCTTTAATTGAAATAGAAAATAGGTGCAACTTAATACCAGAAGAAAACCAAAGATGACATTTTTATACTATTTTAGCTTACTCACACATCAACAAATAGTATTCAATTATTTCAATAAAATAAAAATAATTTGGAATGGTTTAAATCTGATTAATTCCATTTTGCTTATTTATATGGATCTTTTTTGTGGTTACTAAATTAACAATATAAAATTATCCAAGTTAAAATGGCAGTGCATTTTTACTAGTTGATGACTAGTACTCCTTGGGAATTTAATGTAGGAAGAAGGCAAACAAAAGTGAAGTTAAAACTCTGCTCAGGGATCCTGAAACAGGAAAGAAACTGAAAAGTCATTAACCGTTTTACAATCCTTATGAAAAAAGGTCCATATACGGATTCAAATAGGCTTAGCAACCTCAAAATACCTCTGGAAACCAAGGGTTAGAAATTTCCTTTTCTTCTAGTTGCCAATAATAAATAATAATGCTGGTCTGATTTGTGCAGCATTTTCCATCCCATTATTTCAGAGCCAGAGAACCTTGCACCAAAAAGTTAAAATATGCCCGTCATCATAAATAGGAAAAGGGGTTCAATTTACCAATGAATCTAGGTACCCAGACTATAATATTTACTTACAAAATTACTTATATTTTAAAAATCACTATTATTTTTATTTTTTTAGGTTATGCATGTATGTTCATTTTTCACATATTTCCATGAGTTATGTTGGGAGAGGAAAAAAAAAAGAATAAAGGGGGAAAACCATGAGAAGAAAAAAAAGATGAATATTTTATGTGTTGATCTATATTTGGGCTCTATAATTCTCTCTCTCTGGATATGGATGGCATTTTCCATCCAAAGTTTATTGGGCTTGCCCTAGGTCACTGAACTACTGAGAAGAACCAAGAATATCATAGTCAATCATTGCACATTCGTGCTGTTACTGTATACAACATTTTCCTGGTTCTGCTTGTTTCATGTAAATCTTTCCAAGTCTTTCTAAAATCACCCTGTTTATCATCTTTATAGAACAATAACAATCCATTATTTTCATATGCCATAACTTATTCAGCCAATATCCAACTGATGGACCTCTTCTCATGTTCTAATTCTTTGACATCACAAAAAGGGCTGCTGCAAACGTTTTTGCACATGGGGGTCCTTTTTCCTCTTTTATGATCTCTTTGGGATATAGATCCAGTAGTGGTATTACTGGATCAAAGGGTATGCATAGTTTTATAGCCCTTTGGGCATAGTTCCAAATTGTTCTCCAGAATGGTAGGATCAGTTCATAACTCCACCAACAATGTATTAGTGTCCTAGCAAAACTTCTTGTATTTAGAGAACACCGATCAAACCATTTTCCAGTAGAAATACTTGTGTCCTCCTTTAAAATATTTCACTGTCATGTAATTTTAATAAAGATTATTTCAATATAATAATAAAGATGTTCTCATCCCTCGGTATGAAGGCAGCAGGGAAGACTGAGATTAACAGAAGACTCAAAAGGTATTGTACAACACAGAGTCCTGTAATCATCAATAGAAATTCAATCACAGAATTTTGGAATTGGAGATTTTTCAAGTTATCTATTTCAACTTCCCATCTTCCTGACAGATGACCATCACATCTCTGCATGAGATCCCATAATATATTATATACACCCTACCCCAATGACTGTGTACTCCCAGTTGCTGATATAAAAATACCATTCCCTGCTCTCAATCTATTGTTCCTTTAAACCTAATTACCTCAATTCCACATCCATAAATGTTCCTCTCCAGGTTTGCCTGTATCTTCTACTGTGCTCTCTGGAATACCTTGTCCATAAATAACAAATTATATTTCTCATTCATTCTATTTCTGGCCCTCATTGAGATATAGCTCCCTCCTGATGATACCACTTCCATCATTGCCCTTTCTAATACTGCCTATATTTTCTCTCACAAAATTCTTCCTCCAACTCAGTGTTTGGAAAGGGGAAATGGAATACTCCTTGCTTCTCATTGCCAGTTCCAGACTCCCTCAATCACATTCACCAGGTAACTCGCTTGAGGTACATGACCAATCCAGATCTTAATGGCAGGATCTACTTATCAACCTCTCAGAAAATATCCTTTCTTTCTCAAAGAGTTCAGTAACAGACTCATTGTCTTTCTCTTTGCCCTAACTTTTACTTCCATAGTAAAGGACTTCAACATACATATTGACACACCATTAAGTATTTTAATTCCCCAAATCTCTACTTCACCTCAATTCTACTCAGATGGTCATACCTTTGACTATCATCACCAACAGGGGTTCTAATTCCTTATTCAGGAACTCTAAGATACCTTTATTTGGTGATAATATTTTTATTGTTTCATCTTTCCTTTTACCTTGAGGATTTAAATATTAATCCTCATTTTCGCCATGAACTTCATTCTTTTAACCCATCAATTCTTTCCCAGTCATCACTACTGCAATGGCTATACTCGCCTCCCTTCCTAATCATGAATCCTTAAGTTAAGTAAGTTAAGTAATTCACCTCTGTCCTATCCTTTATCTTTTAATTTTTGTTCCTTTGTCCTATTCTCAATTATACCTTGACATATCCCAATTCTGGATTACTCCATCCACTCACCTTCTTTGTTTCTGCTAATAAACAAAGCTAGATAAAATCTTAAATAAGATATTAGCAAAAAGACTACAGAAAATCATCCCCAGGATAATACACCACAATCAAGTAGAATTTATACCAAGAATGCAGGGCTGGTTCAATATTAGGAAAACTATCAGTATAATTGGCCATATTAATAATCAAATTAACAAAAACCATATGATCATCTCAATAGATGCAGAAAAAGCATTTGATAAAATCCAACATCCATTTCTATTAAAAACTCTTGAGAGTATAAGAATAAATGGACTTTTCCTTAAAATAATCAGGAGCATCTATTTAAAACCAGCAGTAAGCATCATATGTAATGGGTACAAACTGCAACCATTCCCAATAAGATCAGGAGTGAAACAAGGTTGCCCACTATCACCGTTACTATTTAATATTGTATTAGAAATGCTAGCTTTGGCAATAAGAGTTGAGAAAGAGATTAAAGGAATAAGAATAGGCAATGAGGAAACCAAATTATCACTCTTTGCTGATGATATGATAGTATACTTAGAGAACCCCAGAGACTCTACTAAAAAGTTATTAGAAACAATCCACACCTTTAGCAAAGTTGCAGGATACAAAATAAACCCACATAAGTCATCAGCATTTTTATATATCACTAACAAAACCCAATAATTAGAGTTACAAAGAGAAAAAATAAAAATAAATAAATAAAATAAACAAAGCTAGAGAAAATAACAAAACAGTACTGACTGTATCTACTATAAATACATGTTCTCTAAGTTAACTGGGCCCTGGTTGCAAAAAAGCAAACATTCTATTCCTCCCCAATCAACTGGATATTTTACTTTTCCAAGTGGTTATTCCAAACATTTTTATCTGTCCTCAATTCTCCCAAGTAACCATTTCATCCCACCCACTTAGCTGAAAACCTTGCCTTATATTTCACTAGGGAAAAGGTGAGAACATTCACCAAAAATGTCCCTTTCTCAAAATCTCATATTATTTAGACAACTTCCCCTCCTACTTCTTACCTTTCTAGTGCCTCAGATGAAGAGGTCCTTGCAAAAGTCAGCACTGTATACAACAATAATAAAATTATGATCAATTCTGATGGACTTGGCTCTTTTCAATAATGAAGTGATTCAAGCCAATTCCAATAGACTTGTGATGAGAAAACCCTCTGCATCCAGAAAGAGGACTATGGGAATCACCTGTGGATCATAACATAGTATTTTCACCTTTTTTGTTGTTGTTTCTCATTTTTTCTCTTTGATCCAATTTTTTTTTGTTCATGATGATAATTGTGGAAATATGTATAGAAGAATTGCACATGGATTATTTGCTGTTGAAGGAAGGTAAGGAAGGGAGAAAAATAAGGAGTACAAGATTTTTCAAGGGTGAGTGTTTAAAACTATCTTTGCATATATTTTGAAAAAAAATAAACTGTTATTTAAAAAGAAAGAAAGAAAAGCCTCCACTCTGCTGCAATTTCCTATTACTACTAAAAACAAGATCATTCTCTTAGTTATCCAAACTAGTAATCTTCCTTCTCCCCTCACATAATCAATCCATTGCAAAATCTTGTAATTTCTGCTTTTATAACATCTCTCACACATGTCCCCTTTTCTGCACTCCCACAGCTACAACCTTAATTCAGACCTTCATTACTTCTCACCTGAATGAGTAAAATCCCTTTCTAAGTGTTCTCCCTAACTTGACTTTTCCCCATTCCAATCCTTCTCTACTCAGCTTTGAAGGTAACTTTTATTTAAAAAAACAAACAAACAAACAAACAACAACAACAAAAAAAAAAACACAAGGCTAACTGTCACTTCTCTGCTCAATAAACCTGAGTAGCTCCTTATTTGGCCACTAGGTGGCACAGTGGAGTAGCAGTATAGGCAGGAAGTTTTATCTTCCTGAGTTCAAATCTGACTTCAAACATTTACCAGTTATGTGACCTTAAAGAAGTCACTTAACCCCATTTGCCTTAGTTTCTTCATCTATAAAATGAGTTGGAGAAGAACATGGCAAACCACTTCAGTATTTTCACCAGAAAACCCCAAATGGGATCATAAAGAGTCAGACACAACTGAAAAAAGACAACAATGAATTCCTCCTTCAAGGATCAGATATAAATTTCTAAGGCTAAACTTTAAAAGTTCTTCATAACCCGGTTTCTTCCAACTTTCCAGAATTTTACACTGTAGTCCTTTCTGACTACACCTTATAATCAAACCACTAGCTTATTTGCAGTTCCTCAAATATGACACATTGTCTCACATTTCCATACTTTTGCATGGGTCATTCTCTATGTCTAGAATTCTCTACCTCTCCACCTTCCACAGGAAATCTTTCCAGCCATCCACCCTTCTCCAGCTCCTATCATATGTATCTTGTGTATACACAGTTGTTTACATGTTGTCTCCCTTATTTGATTGTGAGGTTCTTTAATGCAGGTACAACTTTTTACATAGCATTGTACCTAAAATAGAGGCTCATTGACGCTTTTTGATTCATGACCTGACAGCTCACTCCCTTGCAAGGAAGTTTATTCCATAAATTCCTGGCTCCCTGTTAAATTCAAGCTCAGCAAAGATCCTTAGATTAACTAAAGGAAACATTCATATGTTGCAATTATGTGTGCCACTCCTATTAAGGATGGTAAAGTCTCCTAATGTAAAAATGTCAGTCATCTTCCCTTGCTTCCTTAAGTAGAGGCTGAATATATTATATAACTATCATTTACCTAGTACCATAATGCTTGCATAGCACTTTGAAAATTTATCACTTTATCCTCAGAACAATCACAGAAGATGGGTGCTATTATTATCTTTATTTTACAGATAAGGAAAGTGAGGCAAAGAAAAATTAAGTGACTTGAGCAGGGTCACATGGCCAATGTCTGAGTCCAGATTTGAGCTCAAGTCTTCCTGACACTAAATTCATGCTTTATGCAGTATGCCACTTAATTGAATGAATGACCTTCATAATCTCCCTAATTTTACTTTGTCCCAAGAGTAAATTCTTTAGTCAAGAAAATATGAGAGAAGAGTAATCATGGATGTTCTGGATCTACTTCTGCCTAAATATGGGGACAATTTTTTGAGTCATGATCTCACATCAAAATCAAAATAGCCCAAATTGAAACTGGAAAAATGCCCAGTGACCAATTCTTTTTTTCCAAAGCAAGGAAAGAAAGCAGTAGTGAATTCTACTCAAATCATTTCATAGCTAACCCTGATCTCCTAAAACAGGTTCCTATTATTTGTACAGAGAAACCTCTTGTGAGTTTGTTATGATGGCATCCAGAGTTCAAACTAAAAGTTGGTGGATTAAGCATTAAATAATTTTAAAGAATATTAAAAACAGCATATTAAAATGCCCTGGAGACCCACACTGTATTTTTCCCAATTTTCATTTAAAGTTTTGAATTGCAAATTCTATCCTTCCATTCCTCTCTCCTCTTGAAATGGTAAGCAATAAGTTATAGGTAATACATGTGCAATTATGTAAAACATCTCCATCTTAGTTATTTTGTACAAGAAGATTTAAATAAAAGACAAATTAAAGAAAGTGAAAATAGCATGCTTCAATCAATCAATCAATCAATATTCAATCAATATCAATTCTTTCTCTGGAGGTGGATAATATGCATTATCACTAGTCCTTTGGGATTGTCTTCGTTCATTGCATTGCTAAGAATAGCTAAGTCATTCACAGGTCTTCATCCAACAATATTGCTGTTATTGTACACAACATTCTCCTGATTCTGTTCTCTTCATGCAGCATCATTTCATGTAACTCTTTCCAGGTTTTTTGTGAAATCATCCTGTTTATCATTTCTTATAGCACTATAGTACTCAATTACAATCATATACTCTAGCTTATTTAACCTCAATTGATGGTTATCCTCTCCATTTCTAATTCTTTGCCACCACAAAAAGAACTGCTGTAAACGATTTTGTACATGTGGGTTCTTTTCCATTTTTAATGATCTTTTGGGGATACAGATTTAGTTGTGGTATTGCTGGATCAAAGGGTATGCACAGTTTCAAAGCCCTTTGAGCATAGTTCCAAATTGCCTCCCTGAATTGTTGGATCAGTTCACTATGCCACCAATAGTTCATTAGCGTCCCAATTTTTCTACATTCCCTCCAGCATCCAACATTTTACCTTTTTGTCATATTAGCTAGTCTGATAGGTATGAGGTGCTATTTCAGATATATTTTAATTTGCATTTCTCTGATCAATAGTGACTTAGAATATTTTTTCATATGAGTATAGATACCTTTGATTTCTTGGTCTGAAAACTGTCTGCTTATATCTTTTGACCATTATCAATAGAGGAATGGCCACTTTTTTCTAATATCAATAACATTTTTAAATTTTTTAATATTAGTTTTTTATTTTCAAAATATATTCAAAGATAGTTTTCAACATTCACCCTTGTAAAATCTTGTGTTACAAATTTTTTTCTCCCTCTCTTCCCCCTACCCTCTCCCCTAGAGGCTAATATATGTTAAATGTGTGCAATTTCTTCTATACATAGAATTTGCATTAAAAATGCATAGAAATTGCAGAATTATCATGCTCCACAAGAAAAAATCCAATCAAAAAGGAAAAAAATGAGAAAGAAAACAAAAAAGCAAACAAACAACAACAAAAAAGGTGAAAATACTATGTTGTGATCCACATTCAGTCCCCATAGTCCTCTTTCTGGATGCAAATAGCTCTGTCTTCATCACAAATCTATTAGAATTGACCTCAATCACCTCATTGTTGAAAAGAGTCATGGAATGACTTTATTTTTATAAATGTGATGTTCTCTATATACTTGGGGCAGGAAACTTTTCTCAGAGATATTTGTTGCAGTTTTCCCAGTTTTCTGCTTTCCTTATAATTTTGGTTGCATTGGTTTTCTTCATGAAAAAAACTTTTTAATTTTATACAATCAAAATTATCAATCTTACATTTTGTAATGCTCTCTATATCTTTTTTGGTCCTAAATTCTTCCCCTATCTATATATCCATATAGAAGAAACTATTCCTAGCTCTCTACTCTGCATTCTCACCATCATCTCTAATCTTCCAGCCCTGTTCTGGATATACTCTTCTCCTTTCCTGATTTTGACTCTGGGATAAACCATTTGAGTATATACTACACTTCTTACTCTTGAATACCTTGCTCCCTTGTCCTATTTTTAATTGTTCCTTACTAAACTCCAAATTTTGATGACTTTCACCATCTGTCTATTTCTATCTATCTATTTATGTGCTTCCAACTGAGCTGGAGGAAATCATGAAAAACATGTTAACCAGTTCTACTGTAAATCTATGTTATCTAATCTCAGTTGGGGTTTCATTACATTAAGAAAATTCTATTATTTTTGTTTTATTTATTCCTTGTCACATCCATCACAATAGCTGTTATTTTTACAAGCCTCAATACCTCACATTGATTATAAATAGTTCTCTTATCTGGGCAACTAGATGGTACAATGAATAGAGTATTAGGTATCATTCTTTATGTGTAAATCATGTACCCATTTTGACCTTGTCTTGGTATATGGTGTGGTATGTTGGTCCATGTCTAGTTTCTGCCATATTGTTTTCTGGTTCTGCCTGCAATTTTTGCCAAATAATGAGTTCTTGTTCTAAAAGCTTGGATCTTTGGGTTTATCATATACTAGATTACTCTGGGCATTTACTATAATGTAATTTGTGTCTGATCTATTCCAGTGATCCACCACACTATTTCTTAACCAGTATCAGACTATTCTGACAATTAATGATTTATAATAAAGTTTGAGATCCGGTATAGCTAAACTATCTTGTTTCACATCACAATGTATTTTTTAAAATTATTGTTAAAAGGAGTTTACAGAACAAAAAACATTGGGAATTACTGTCTTAGATGTCACATGGAGCATAAGAAATCTAATTCACTGAAACTTTGTACTAGTAGGTTTATTTCTGAGAGACATATCTCCTAGAGAATATTATCAAAGATAGGAACCATGACAATTGCTGGGCCATCTAAGGGCTCTATATAACCAATAGTCATTCTTAAAAACTGGATTTGAAAAATATTCTCAATTCAAATACCTCTTCTCCCTCCACAAATGAGTCTATATAATGTACATATATGTGCACATACCTCCCATCTCCACACATACTTTTCTTTTTTCTTTTTTAGTTCGAATATTGAACCCATCCTTCAATAGAGATTTATAAATACCCTCAATCAAGGAGCAAGTCAAACTTGTTCTCAGTGATTGCTATATTTTCAGTGTGAACATTTATACCTTGGAAATCATCAAAAGCTACAAATCAAGGCTTGATTTGTTATTTTGTTGATTTTTAGAATTAAAATCTAATAAATGTTAACAATGTAGATTCAATTTAAAAGTGTATGTTGTGGTTCCCCATCCATTCTTTTTAAAGAGAAAATTGGTTGTTAAATACTTACCAGTATACCACTTCCCTCAACCTAAACCACTAAATTCAGTGAAAATGGTTACATGAAATTAGGGAATTAGAGTAGCATTAACTTCTACTTGACTTGGATGGCCAGGATTAATTTGGGAGCATGTTCTTTAATGGTTGAATTCAGTTGGGATTTTCCAAAAATATATTTATCACATAGGTCCTAGGTCTAAAATCATCTAACTTTTGGCTAGTCTCTATATTATATCAGGTTCTCAAAAAAAAATGAATTAGTTAATTGCATGTTCAATTCCTACTGGCTAACTGGAAAAAAAAAAACTTGATGTTAATTGAACAATAAATGGAAAATAGTATAGGATTTTGAGATCTTAGATCATAAATTTAGAAAAGACATCAGAGAATTTCTGATTCAAACCTTCCTTCTCTGTCTCTGTCTCTGTCTCTGTCTCTGTCTCTCTGTCTCTCTGTCTCTCTCTCTGTCTCTCTGTCTCTCTCTGTCTCTCTCTCTCTCTCTCTCTCTCTGTCTCTCTCTGTCTCTATCTCTTTCTATCTCTGTCTCTCTGTCTGTCTCTCTCTCTCTCTCCCCCTCCCATTCTTCCTCCTTCCCTCCCCCTTCCCTCTCCCTCCTCTCTGTCTCTGTCTGTCTCTCTCTCTCATTCATGCATGCGCATGCACATGCACACATACACACACACACACGGAGAGAACTAAATCTGGCACTAGATCACAGAAGTATAAATTGCATGTTATGACGTGATACAGTGAATAGAATGTTGAACTTGGAGTAAGGAAAACCTGAGTTCTAATCTTATTTCAGACATTTACCAACTGTGACCCCAAGTAAATAACTTAACTTCTTTCAGCCTAGTTTTCTCATCTGTAAAATGAAAAGACTAGACTCGACTGAGGATCTATGAACATGTTTTTAAAAAAAATTTTAATAACTGCATGTCAATTTGTTTTCCTTTGTAATATTATGTATTTTAAGTTATGAATTTAAAATATTATTCTGAGAAAAGATTTGATAGAGTTCACCAAACGGCAAATGGGATCCATGACATAAAATAGGTTTAGGAATCTCTGGGCTAGATGATCTCTAAGGTCCCTATCAGGTCTAAAATCCAGTGAAACTCTGATCCTAAGTCAGCAGTATCTCACAGGGACCACAGCTGAGGTTCTTATTTAATGAACACAATGCAGTGGGGGTGTGGAAGAAGTTCTTTAGTCATTAGTGAAGAAGAGCAATTTTAATCTTACCTTTCTTCTTGTTATTGTTCAGTCATGTCCATGAACCCCATTTGGGCTTTTTCTTGGCAAAGATATTAGGGCGGTTTGTCATTTTTCTCCTCCAGATCATTTTACAGGTGGGGTAAATAGGGTTGAATGACTTTTTCAAGGTCACCCAATTAATAATTTCCTGAGACCAAATTTTAACTCAGAAAAATGAGTCTTCTTGACTCCAGGCCCACTACTCTATCCTCTGTGCCACTTGCTGCCCAACCTATCCTTTGGTATTTTCTAATTTATACATTATCACTATATTTTGCCTATATTTATAAATATATTTTTCTTTTACCAATAAAGTTCCACCTCTTTCCATTTCATGTTAAGCCTAACAAAAGGCTCCAAATTCTTTGTGATTGTAGTTGGGATCTGACATTATATTCCCCCCTTGCAGAGAAGACAGGTTCTCTATATGTACAGCATCTCTTTCTGCCAGGATGGATCCTAGGGGACTTCTAAATGCTGAAGTAAGGCTCAAGGTGGTAGTTTACTACCACAGAGGAGGAGACCTGCTTCTCTGAGGTAAAATTCTACATAAATCATTTTTGAAAAATAGCTCTGCCTCCTGGGTTAACATTTGCCTATCAGTGCACTTCAGCATTTAATAAACCTATACTGAGAGAGATCTGCAGTGTTCATGTCTGTATTGAAACAGAGTAGAATGAAGAACACACGAGTTATAAATAGGAAGCCGGGATTCAAATGCTACCTTGCACATTTATTAACTATGAGACTCTGAGCAAGTCACTTAAATTTCCTGCTTATATTTCTTCTAATTCCATCCAATGGGTATATATAATACCCATTAGTCTTCTCTCTGACTCCAAATTTTAAATAAAATGGTATGCCCTTGCTTTATAAAATAAATAATGCTGAAAAATAAGATGATTTAGAAAATGTAAAATGTGATTCAAACATAAGGGATGGGCAAAACTGAAATTTCTTTTTGTGATCTAGGGGCTGGAGTTGGTCTATTTTTTCCACTTAGGAACAGGTCAGCTGAACTAATAGGATGAGCTATAGGCTCATAGAAATCTAAAGCTCAAGTTAATCCAATGTGCCTTCCATCTTCAAGCAGAACTCTGAGACTTAAATTCATCACTTCCTCTCACTGTTTAGGAAGTGTCAGGGCTTTAACCAAGATTTTTCATGAGTCTTCCTCTACTCTATCTCCTCAGACAGGTATCATACTTATCCCCACTTAATATGTTCTTGAGCTTCTTGGAGATTTTTTTGTTCCTCCTATATCTCTGCTTCTGTGGTGCTCCAGTCATCTGGGCATTTTCTTAAATTTAATGCCATCTTTCAAACTTTCCAAGGAGTGGAGGAGAACAAACCACTTTTCCCCTTGCATAGTAATAGCCATCATGTTCAACATCAAGAGAAATTTTTCCTTAAGCTAATAATTTATAAGATGAAGAAGTTAAATGATAGTATTGCTAGAAGACAGACTCAGAATCAGGAAGATCTGATTTCAAACCCTCTATTAAGTCCATTATTATTGATGTGACCTCAGGCAACTCACTTAATTTTTCTAATTCTCATTTTTCCCATCTATATAATGGGGATGATGATAGTACCGATTTCATAGGCTTGATTTTTTTACACAGGTAAAATGCTCTGTAAAAATTAAATCAGTATATAAATGTTAGCTAGTATCATTATCAAGGCAGGTAGATGGTACAATGCACAGAGCAGTGGGCTTGGAATCAGACTCATTTTCATGAGTTCAAATTTGGCTTCAGATACTTACTAGCTGTGTGACCCTGAGCAAGTCACATAATGCTGTTTGCCCCAATTTTCTCCTCTGTAAAAAGCACTGGAGAAGGAAATGGCAAACTACTTCAATATCTTTACCAAGGAACTAAATAAAGTCTTGAGCTGAGGATGACTGAAAGAATTCAACAAAGAACTTCAAGTACTATCAGTACCCTCTACATTTGGCACCTGAGATAAAACTCCCATCGCTGCACAGAAGTTATATTTATACTTATCTTTATTATGCTGATTACCATTGAATCCTTGAATTATGAAATGCAATTTGTCCTCAGTAGGTGGATTTCAACTTTTTTGAAGCCAAAAACTTTTATTTCCTTTGATGAGCTTCTTGAAAGTCAAATTGTTATGCTTTTTCTTTTCTTTTCTTAAAGTGTTACTAATGTTTTGTTTTACAAAACATTTACAGATTACTCCTGTTTATGAGAGGTCTCTTATAACAAAGTAAAACAGTTAAAACCAATAAAACCAATTCATATGAAAAAGTATGCAACATCTTATATCTCTTGCCCCTCTCAATGCTATGAAAAACAATAGTTTTCTTGTAACAAATATGCATAGTCAAACAAAAATGAATTATCTGAAAGGCTACAAAATACAAAATATATGTGATTCATTCTATATCTTAAATCAGTCACTAATGGATCTTTTATTTAATGGATAGCATGATTCATCATTATTTAGTTGTTTTTAAGTCATTTCCGATTTCATGACTTTTTTGGGGGGGGGGAGGTTCTCCTGGCAAAAATACTGGAATGGTTTGCTGTTTTGTTTTCCAGACTATTTTACAGATGGAGAAATTGAGGCAAAGAGAGATAAGTAACTTATAAGTTCACACAGCTAGTAAATATCTGAAGTCAGATTTGAACTCAGGAAGATGAGTCTTCCTAACTCCAGATCCAATACTTATCCACTATATGATGTTGGAATCCTTACTAACTGCTAACTAATTAGAGTTGATCTAATCTTACAAGAAGATGTTTTGGGCAGAACCTGAAACAAGGAACTAAGCAGAACTAATTAATACAAGGCTTGTGTTCACACCTTTACTCATTGGAGTTCAATGAGTTCACACCTCCCTTGAAGCTCTTTGGGCCAGAGAGCACTATGGGAGAAAACCCATAATCCCTCTCTCTGGAAGGAGCATAAATAGGCCAATGGGCCAGTCGAAGAAGTTCTTCAGAGTGAAGAAGCTACAAGTCGAGATTTCACCGGAATGACATGAAGAGTGGTGCTGGCTCTGGAGGCTGAAGAAAGCAGAGGCAGAAGCAAAGGACAAAGCGGCAAGAGCTCTTGAACCAAGCAGAGAGATAGGCCTCTAAGCTAACCGGGCTATATTGGAGATAATAAAAGATCTGAACTTTTATCACCTGGCTGCTTTTTGAGAAGAAAAAGCTCACCACATTTTGGCACCCGAACAGGGACCGACAAAATCCTGATTCCAGGGAAGGCACCCAGAGAGAACTTTTATAATATTTTGAGAAGAACAAGAACCCCACATTTGCACTCCCAACAATATCCCTTAGCTGCCCTTGTTTCATCATTAGTCCTCTAGAATTATAAATGACTGGCTATTGTATTGCTCATAGTTTTTATATCTTTCAAAGTCTGTTGTTGCTGTTGTTATAGTGCTGTTATTATATAAATTGTTCTGGTTCTGTTCATTTCATTCATCAGTTTAAAAGATTGTGAGAAATCATTCATTTCTATAATATTAATGTTATTGGATAAATTGTTCTGCTTTTGGCTTACTTACCTCTGTATCGGTTCATATAAGTTTTTTCTGTTTTTTTTAAAGTAATCTATTTCCTCATTTTATAGAACAATAATATTCCATTACATTACCTTGTTTTTCATAAGAAAGCTTATATTTTCTGGTTTTCTTTTTTTTTCATTTTAAGTTACCCACTTAACATTGGTATAGGAACCCTGACACATTTCTAGAGATTGAAATCTTAGACTACCATTCAAGTGAACAATGCCCACTCACTACCTTATAGTCTATCTATGTATACTGCAATATTAAGCCAAGTTTTTCTGGAGAAGCCCTTAAAATGAGGATCTCATTTTTATTCTCTGTCTATCCTTTTCTATCATAAAAGATGCCTATTAAGGATTCCATTCTGTGGGATATATGTGTGTGTGTGTGTGTGTGTGTGTATATACATATATAGATAAATATACATATACATACACATACATAAATATGTAAATATATATGGTTAGCCTCATTATAGCTCTAAAAATTGTAAGAATTGTCAAGTACCTTAGAGATCATCTAGTCTGAACCCCTCATTTGCATATTTTACAATGTTAAATTTACAAATTTAATGGAAATGCAAATTTCATCATTCCTACTTTATAGAAGAAAAAAAGAGACAGTGATTTGTCCAACATCACTGACCATAAGAGGGAAAGGAACTCAAAAACTGATCTCCTGACTCCTGCTCTATACTCAATATTCTTTTCAGTTTCACTATTAGCTCTTGCCCAATGGAGTCCCAATCCAGAGCCAACTTCCAAACATCTTTTCAAAGTCAACATAATTAAGAATAAAAACAAAAACAAAATTATTTCCCATTCTTTGTAGAGTTCCCATTCATCTCTACATTCTTCCCAAAAAAGGTAGTGACCATGATTCACAATGTTGTAATCACATTAACATGACTTCTTCCTTTGAGAAACTGTTAATAGAAGGACCAGAATTTAAGAATACTTCAAAGAACCAAACTTCACTAATTATTGTGGTATATTTTTTAATATCCACAAAGCAAAAAAAATAGATATTAGAATGAAAATGTTTATTTCAAAATAAAATTACATGTTTATAATTATTTGTATTTTAATTACATTTATATAAATTAAAAATTACTTTTAATTGCATCAACTGGCAAATCTGGTCCTTTTGCTGCTAAAATACAATTTCCCCTCATACATTTGTAAAAATCCTTTACATCAATTATTTTCCATATTAATCATTACAAATTTTTTTTTTCTGGCTTCATCTCTATCATCTCTAACCATTATCAAAAAAATTGCCTTTTTCTTTCTATTGTTTTCTTTTTATTGAGCAAGAAGATTATATTTGCCTTCTCTTAAATGGCATTATTGCCTATTGGTTCACAATAAAGAAGAAAAAGCAGCCAGCAGGAAAAGAGAATGTCTGAGTTCTGCTCCCAAACCACCAAATTCTTCCAAGGAAACTGCCTTTCTAGCTTTCTACCTCTCTTGTAATTTGATCTTTTTGTTTTCTGACCTCACATGCTGATATGGCAACAAGAAAAGTCCTGTATTATCTGTCTTTTGGGTAACATCCAAGTGTGGAAAGTATGGGAAAGAATTCCCATTATTGAGTCTGAAAATGAGAGGTGCATATAACAGAAATTACAAGGCCAAAGAGTTAAAAGTCTCTCCTGACATCTTCTCCCCTCAAAAGGAAGAGCAAAGAATACATTGATCCATTAGGAGATATGCCCATTAGGGGACTAAGAACAGTAGTTAATTTCCTACTGTTTTCAATACTGAAGAACTGAGGATTGCAAGGACTTTTCAGTTTAAATTAACAGGTCCCAGTTATCACTGCAACTCATTAAACAAGTAAATAAGAAAGCTTATTTGCTTATAGATTCTGCCTTCTTTCTTCTACAGGTTAACATAGAGAATAGAAAGAAGGTCAGTATCACTATAACATGTCCCTGTAGTGAATAATGCTCTCATTCAGTTTTTTGTCTTCTCTACAAGGTCAATTTCAGAAAGGTGAGCTTTTTTTGCCTAAAAAAAGAATTGGAAATAATAACTAACATTTTTATAGAGCTTTAAAGTTTATAAAGGGAATTATTTACATGATCTCATTTGACCCTCACAATAACCCTATGAGGTATTAACATTCCCATTACCCAGATAAGGAATACAGTCTCAGAAAGGTTCAGCGATGCTATCCCGAGTCATACAGCAAATGGATATTTGATCCCAAGTTTTCCTAACGGC
The DNA here is from genome assembly GCF_016432865.1 of Antechinus flavipes. Taxonomy (NCBI): domain Eukaryota; kingdom Metazoa; phylum Chordata; class Mammalia; order Dasyuromorphia; family Dasyuridae; genus Antechinus; species Antechinus flavipes. Next base: position 214,421,851 of record NC_067398.1, on the reverse strand, counting down.
AATACCAATGTTATCTACTAGCCATGCTAAGATGACACAAAACAAATTTTTTCCCTTTATGACCTTTGAAAGAAGCCAGAACAGTAGGAAAAGTTAGAGAATGAAGGGCATAGTAAACAGCATACTAGACTTAGAGTCAGAGAGATCTGAATTCAAAACACCACTGTTAGTCAGTCACTAGTTTTATAACCTTGGGCAAGTCACTTAACTTCTCTCACACTCAATTTCCTCATCTATAAAATACAGATAATAATGCCTATTGCAATTATGTCTCATGATTGTTGCAGTTCAAATGAGATAAGTATTTAAGTGTAATGAATATCTGTAAATCAGGATGCTTGGGTCTAGATCTGGTCAGTCATTCAGTCAATAAACATTTATTTAAGCACCTACTATGTGCCAAATACTAAATGGTGCTGATACAAAGAAGGGTAAGAAAGTTCCTGCTCAAGGAACTCACAGTTTAATGGAGGAGACAATATGCAAATACTTATTCACAAACAACATACAGAAAGGATAAATTAGAACTAGTCAACAGTACTAGAAATAAGGGGGAATCAGGAAAGGCTTCCCATAGGAGGTAGTATTTTGACTGGGACTTGAAGGAAATCAGGGAAGCCAAGAGGGAGAGATAAGGAGAGGAAGCATTACAGGCATAAGAGAGAGCCAGATAAAATGCCTAAAGCTAAGAGATGGAGCATCTGCTTGAAAAACATCAAGGAAACTAATGACCTTGGATGGGAATAGAGTAAGATGTAAGAAAACATGGAAGTTCTCTCTTGGAAAAGGAAAGAAAGGATTTAGAGAAATATTTTCTCAAGCTTAATAGTTCTTGACCATTCTGCATTCTTTGACATCATTAATCACCGTCTTTCCCTTGACACTCTCTTCATTCCAAGCTTTTGTGATATTTCTTTCTTCTCATTCTCCTCCTACCTATCTGACCACTTGTTCCCAGTCTCTTTTGTTGGTCTTCATCCTGGCCATTTCCAGTAACCATAGGTATGTCCCAGAGTTCTGTTCTGGTTCCTCTTCTCTTTTCCCTATATATAATTTACTTAGTAATCTGATTATTTAGCATGGATTCAATAATTTTCTCTATTTTGATTTTGACTAAACAATAAAAAGTTAAAAATTAAATTAAATTTTAAATTTTTATTATTTAAAAATTTTTTTTAAATCAGTAACTCTTCAGTTTGACTAAATCTACCCAAAGTTATATTATTCTGTGCTTTACTTTTCAACCCAATTACCACCCAAACCATTTCCCATTTGCCTAAAATGAAAGATGTTTGAGTAAAACACAGAAAACAATAACCATCACATATCAACCCTACATGATGTCTGGGGCAAAGTTGAAAAGGAACTAAATGAAATGAGAGTAGTATCAGGTTAAAGAATCTTTGATTTAATGTTTTTAAGTTATAGAAAGTAACTTGAGATTGTTAGCATGTGAGGAAACTTTCTTCATGCCTCAGACAAAATAGTCTAAAAGTGATTTTAGAATTATTTTAATGGATTCTTTCTTCTGAATTTTATATTGCTCTACTTTTTGTATTCTTTAGCAAGGAAAGTTGTGATATCATCACAAGCCTTGGAAAGTGTTGGTTTGGCAGAGTTCCAACAATTGACAACCCACCACGAGAGAAATCTGTCACATTAACATTCTAATTGGAATTAAACCTATCAACTCTCCAAACTTCCTTGCCACTTAGATTCTTTCTAATCCATGTCCTCAACATGAGCTTCCAAAGATATTCAAAATACTGGTAAATAAATTACAAAATATGTTTAATGTCATTGCTTCCCCTAACCCATTGTCAACATTTTGCTATAAAACTGTGGAGCCATGCCATATGATATAATATTATCCCATAAATTCTTACTATTTTGTTTTATATCCAAGACATAGAAAAGAATCAATAAATGCCTCTATGATGTGAACTTCTGTTTTGTTTTTGAATACTCAAGGAATGGGGATGAAGAATGGGAATGGAGAGGAGAAGAGGGAAAGAGAGACAAAGACAGAGACAGAAACAGAGTAAGAGAGAAAGAGACAGAGAAACAGAGTCAGAGAGAGGAAGGGAGGGAGAGAGGGAGAGAAGGAGAGGGGGGGAAGGAGAGAAAGAGAGAGTAAGAGAGAGGGAGAGAGAGAGAGAGAAAGAGAGAGAGAGAGAGAGAGAGAGAGAGAGAGAGAGAGAGAGAGAGAAGCAAACATGGTGTTCTGGCCTGGAAGTCAGGACACCTGACTCTGACATAGCGTGTCTTTGCAAAATCACTTCTCTTTGTACTATTCATCTTTTTTTTTTTTTAATGGCATTTAAGAAGAACTAGAAGCTAAATTTCTAGCAGTTGGGGAAAGGCTAAAATAATCAAGATGCATAGATCTATTGGGATTTTACTGCACTGTAACAAATGGTGAATTTGAAGAATTCAGAAAAGTTAGACATAGCAGTACATGTTTGTAAGCCCAGATGCTGAGACTTCCAGATCTTTTGAGCTCAGAAATTCTAAACTGAAGTAGGCAATGTAGATCAGGGATACAAACTAAGCTAGATATTAAAATGATGAGCCCCCAGGATCAGGAAAGATGGTTACCAGATTGCCTAAGGTGAGACAAACCAGCCCAGGTCAAAATAAATTAGGTAAAAGCTTCTATTCCTATCAGAAAGGGAATAAGACCCATGAGCAGTATCCCTGGATTTCTAACCTGGGGGAAATTGGGAGACTTGATCTAAATAATAATAATAATACAGAAAAGCACAGAAAGACTTAAATGAACTGATGCAGAATTAAGTAATAAGAACTAGGGAAACATTTTAACACTGATTGCAGCAATGTAAATATAAAGAACAAAAAATAAATAAGATATATATGTATATATATATATAAAATACACATGTGTATATCAAATATAATTATTAGGATAAATCTTGAAAAAAATGTATCTCCCTCCCTTCATTGCAAATGTGGGGACTATAGATGTGAAATAAATTATTGGTAGAGCTGTGAATTAGTATAATTATCTGGAAAGTAATTGGGAATATTATGCAAAAAAGTGGTTAAAATGATCAAAGCCTTTGTTAGGCATATATCTCATGGAGGTCACTGATAAAAAGAAATGTTCCATATATACCAAAATATTGATGACAGAACTTTTTTGTTGTTGCAAAGAACTGGAAACAAAGATGTCCATTGATTAAGGAATGGCTAAATAAATTGTACAAGAATGAAAAGATTGTTTCAAGAAATAAAAAACATGATGAATACAGAAAAGCATGGAAAGACATGCTCATACATTGATATAATGCCATATGTCTTGACCCTTTGTTGAAGGGCATGTGCAAATATAATCTCCTGACATTAACCAGAATGACATGTCATCAAAAGAGACACCCAACTCTTGGAAAATTCACAATTTTTCTTAAAATTGCCTTGTACTAAATTCACTTATTGACAAAAGTACATGCTTAGGTCAGGAGAAAGGATTATAAGTAATTAGTAACTAACCTAGCTTCCTTTAAGTCCCAATAAAATCCCATCTTCTACAGGAAGTCCTAACCCCTCTTAATTCCATTGTTCTTCCTTCTTTTATATTTCTTATTTATCCTGTATATAGCTTGCTTTGAATACATTTGTTTGCATGTTGTCTCCTCGAGTTCCTTGCCTTTTTATATATATTTCTAGAGCATAAGCACAATGCCTGGTACATAGTAGATGCTTACTGAGAATTTATTGATTGATTCCCTTACCTCCCCACATACATGCACAGAAAAAGAAAGAGAGAGAGAGAGAGAGAGAGAGAGAGAGAGAGAGAGAGAGAGAGAGAGAGAGAGAGAGAGAAAGAGAGAGAGAGAGAGAGAGAGAGAGAGAGAGAGAGAGAGAGAGAGAGAGAGAGAGAGAGAGAGAGAGATGATAGATAGACACAGAAACAGAAAAAGAGAGACAGAGATAGAAAGACAGAAAGACATTGGCTTGCCGAACTTTGAGTAAATGGAAACAAACTGTAATGATCCCAGAAAAGCAGATAATGCAATATATCTTCTTACTTTTGGTAGGGAGGCAGGGAACTTTGAGGGAAGAATATCACATCCAATGTCACACAATGATGGTACTGATGCTTAGATGTTTTTGTTTGTTAAAATGAAGGTTCTAATCCTGAGAATAGGAACATGAGTATGGAGGAAAACAGGGATGATATCCAAAAACGAATTCATATTTAGAATCAAGAATTCATAGAGGATCAAAGCTATAGGGTCTCTTAGAGATAATTTAGCCCAGCCTCTTTATTTTACTGTTGCGGAAAATTCTCCTAAAATTTTTACAGAAAACAAATAAGATTACCTCTTAAAAAGAAGATGCTTTGTTATTGAACTTATGAGAAAAAGGAAGGCTGTCAGATTTCTAATGTCAAGTAGTCAACATTAAGAGAATACTTTGAGGTTACAACAAAGGCTTCACAAATGTAACATGCACTATCTTAACCTATCCTCACAACATTTTTTTTATTACATTTTACAAATGAGGAAACCGAGCCAAAGAAAGGAAACTTTTTTTATGGAAGGTAAAGGAGAATGTCTTTTTATGAAGTGTTAGGGAGATTGGGAAAAAAAGAATCTGATCTTTGGCTTTTTTCCATTCCTTTTTGCCGGCTCCATTCCACAGTTTGGAGGTTTTTGTTTTTTTTGTTTTTTAAATATAGCCATAACAGTAGCATCTCAGATTCCCTCCATGTTTACTGAAAATCCTACCATCTTTTTTCTCTTTCTGGCACTTAGTCATTGCTTTAAACAAGAATGTCCTGGATTCTTAGAGTTATTCAAGCTTCTGGGCTAGACAGATTCCATAAAGCCAACTTTCGCATTTTAGGGTCATGGTCTAGAAGCAAAGGGGTGAAATCTCCATTTGGTGCTGGGAGAGGTTCTACTGGAGGCAACAAAGATTGACTTCTAAGAAATAATGTGAACAGCCTGCTTTCTGCATGAGTGAGCTCCACATGGGTTCCAATCTATCTAATGGGACCTTGGGCTATCAAAACAATATGGTGGGTAGTACAGACTATGCTGAGCCAGTGGGACAAGGACTAAGAATAGCTAGCCCAAGGTCATACAGCCAATGTGTGTCTAAGGAATGGAATGGAACCCAGATTTTCCCAACTCCAAGGCCAGTACTCTATCTATTTATGCCAGCATGATTCTGCAATAGCACATACTATATGATAAGGATGTTTCCCTTAGAGGACAGAATTGCTAGTACAGATCCTTCAGTCACTAATTTAAGCAATGAGGATTAAACACTAAGTGCCCTGTTATAACAGACCATGTATAAATAATGCCCAGTGTACTTTGCTACAGTAAAGATCACAAGTTATTTTTGTGGCTGGCTGGTATCGACCAAAAGTCATTTTGTTCATTTGAGACAATGACGGCTGAAATTATTGACTCCTACTGAGCCATGATAACATTACTGCACTGTTTCCAAGAGCTCTAAAAATAATTGGACTACACATTCTAGTCCTGTCAAGAAATGTCGTCCCCCACTTGCAAGCTAAAAGCCCCCAAAGTCTGGAAGTTGGGTCCACAGCTAATGAACCTGAGTGCTCACCAGAAAGGAGGGGACACATCTCGAGACTCAAGACATCCAAGAACAAAAGGTAACAATTTCATCTGACTGAGGTGAGCTTTTGCAAACCTAGAAATGATGATTGGGGAAGGGACTACAGAGGCAAAATGTTAATGATTTATAAGTATTTTTAGCATCCAAATTTAGAATCACAGACAAAAAATCCCTTCATAATAACTTCTGATTCCTTGCCTTCAAAACCACAGCCACCATTTAAATTTAAGAGCTATTAATATTAGCAGATTATTACCACTATGACAGTATAGAAGAGTAAAGTGAAAAGAAGTCTCAAAGCCAGGAAAGTTTGTGTTTAAATCCCATCACTGACAACCTTACTATGTGAACCTTATTTAAATTTTCAGAGTTCTAAATCTGGTTCAGACCATACTTGGGAGTGTTGTACCAAACATTCTACCCAGTGGGGACAAGTAGTCGGTCAACAACACTCCCAAGTATGGCCTGGAGCAGATTAAAATGCAGTTCCTAATTGATTTTAAAATATTGATGTGATAATAAAAAGAAATAAGTAAACATGTGTGGTTTTCTAGCGGTAACTAGATGATGTCATGGATAGAGTAGACAGAAGTCCAAATTAGTTAAATGAATTGATTAAGATCCCACAAGAAGTAAGTGTCAAAGGAAGGATTTGAACACAAACCAGGTTTGAACAGAAGCTCTATACTGCCTTTCTTCAAGATCTTTAAATCATTTCTTGATGCTTCCTCCCTCTTACAACTGAAAGTAGCCTTTCCCTCCTCAAATCTCTCATAACTCTGCCTGCATCTATCTTTTACATTTAATATATTTTCCCAAATAATATAACATTTATAGTGCTTTAAATTTTCCAAAATAGTATGCAAAAAGGCTGATTTCAGAAAAGCTTGCAAAGATTTATATGAATTGATGCTAAGTGAAGTAAACAGAACCAGGTGAACATTGTACACAATAACAAGAAGACTATGTGATAATTAGCTGTGATGGGTTTGGCTCTTTTCAACAATGCGGTGATTCGAGGCAATTTCAGTAGACTTGGGATGAAAAATGCCATCTGAATATATAGAGAGAACTACGAAGGTTGAATGTGAATCAAAGCACACTATTTTCAGCTTGTTTGTTTATTTTGTAACAAGACTAACATGGAAATATATTTAAAATGATTGTATAAGTAAAACCTATATCAGATTGCTTGCTGTCTTGGGCTGGCGGGGGAGTTAAAATAGAGAAAAAATTTGGATTTCAAAATTTTACAAAAATAAATGTTGTAAACTATCTTTACATGTAATTGGAAAAATACTATTGAAAGTTATATATATATATATAAATTCATCACCGCTTTCTCCCCATAGTCTACCTATGATAGAGCCTTCCAGCCTCATATTGGTCTGATCAGTCATACTTTATTGGACACCCCACACCTTGACTCCAACATAATGATGTCATTTTTTATCTTTTTTAGAGACTGAAGGACATCGCCCCCATTAGAATATATTCTTAGGTCTACTACAGTACCTAAAATACTGCCTATTATTTATTTGAAGTTTTCAAAATATAAGCTTGACAATAACCCTGTGGGGCAGGTATTACAGTTCTTATTGTCTCCATTTTCCAGATGAGGAAACTGAGTCTTGACGAGGTTAGGGACTTTGTCCAGGATCACAGAGCTAGCAAGTGTAAGAGGAAAGATTAAGACCAAGGGATCCTAGTTCAAAATCCATACTTCTGTCGCTCCATTCTTCCTACTTATCTCCCCTAAACATAAACCCTACCCAAAGACTGAATAATATTTAATAAATATTTGGTGCATGAAATTGAATTGAACCAAGCTTCAAGGTTTTGTCCTATCCAGTTTAGTACTGTTCTTTCACTTTTGTCCTAGAAGGAAATTAAGAAGCACAAATGAGTTATCTTCTGTGCTGGAAATAGCCCCTCCACTGTATATAGAAAGAATACTGATGCTGGAATTTGACATGCTGTGATGCTCAACTCACCTGGAGAAAATACTACAATTTTTAAAAATTATCTTAGGAAAGTAGGAAGCTTTTCCTTTTTTTTTTCTCCTCCAAAGGGGCACAAGCCTTTTCCCAGTTTAACCTCCTATGACCTTTGAACTTCAAGGGAGGTCATCTGCATGTTACTATTCCCAGCTGTCTTTCTGTCTCCCTGCCCAATTGCAGGCCCTTAGCCCTTTCCATTTTGTGGTGGTATTGATCTGTTGGCAGCAATGGGCTGGATAATTAGCCAGGAATTAGGGTTTCTATTACAGCCAGGAGGCTGCCCCAGCTGATTTATCACCTGAATAATTTACTGTGATTGAAAGGAAATTAAAATGAACTCCATTTGACAACTGTGCGCTTTTATGGGCTTTAGAGAAGACTCAAAAGCCAAATTAATCGCCTGGTGTTGTTTAATAGTCTACTGAGAGTAAATATGGGAAGGATTTTCTCTGTTGATGGGCTTTCTTGGGCTGGATTTAGGAGGTTTTTTTTTGCTTCCACCAATAAAACTACAGACAGAATCAAAGGGAGTTTTGCTCAAATAGATTCTGCTGTTTAAAAAAACAAGAAGATAATAGTAATAACCCCAACAGCTCTCTTTAAAAAAAAAGTATCCTCCTCCAAGGTTATTTTTACCTACTTCAACAGAGAAAAAAAGGAATTGCTTTTTCAATAATATTTTAAAGGAAATATTTAATTTCCTTGAGAATACGTCTCCATTAATTCACACCTCGTGCATCCTCATATGTCCCATTCAATTATTTCTCTTTTGTTCTCAGAACATATAGATCCAAACCCAGAAGTTAATGTTCAGAAGCCAGAACTGTATATTGGATGTAATGGAAATGTGATAATGATAACAAAGAAGCAATGAACAAATATGAGGCTGGATTATCTTATTTTAGTTCTTATTTCTGATAGGGTAAGGAGTGTGTGTGTGTGTGTGTGTGTGTGTGTGTGTGTGTATGTATGTGTGTGTGTTTGGATATGACTGCTTAGGATTCATAGAGACCAGGAGTATGCTTAGATGTCATGCAATTTTAGCAAGTATCCAAACCAATGGTTAATTCAGTCAAACAGGCAAGAAATTTGGAAGGGAAAAGGGTGAGCAATAAGCAAATCATATCCCAAATGGTTTTCTCTCTCTCATTTTGTTGCAGACACAGTCAAAAAATTGTGTCATTCATCACAAAAGACATCATATTGTCAATTCGACAGTTATTCATACTTCTCCCCCTTTCGCAGCATAATGGATTAAGTCTTGGAGGCAGAAAGTTCAGAGTTCAAGTCACCTTCTGACACATATTAAGAGGGTGCTAGAATTAGTTCTAACTGGAGCTACAAAATCAGGAGTGGTTTATTGTTTCATTGATTGTCTAGACTCAAGAAACTGTTAATAATGCAGATTAAACTTAAAAGTGTGTGTATACATTCCAAAGAACCCAGTTGTTAAACATTTCACCAGCACACCCCTGGATTGCCCTATAAATATTGCTTGAGTTCAATAGAAATCCAGTAAATGAAGTCATCATCAGACTAGAAAACTAGTGTTTGTAGGATGATAATGATAATATCATTAATATAGAGCTTTATGGTTTGCAAAAATGATTTAGCTGGAAATCCCATTTGAGCTTCAAAATGTCCCTGAACATACTAGTTGTATGACTAGGGGTAAGTAAGTTACTTAAGCTCTCAGTGTCCCAGGCAACTCTTGGACCCAAGTAGGAATGCCAATTCTGCCACTTACTACCCATGTAATAGGTAATCATTTAAATTTAATCATTTCTCTGAGCTTCAGTTTCCTCATCTGTAAAATTAGGGATCTGGACAAGATGTTCTGTGAGGTCCCATCTAGATTTAAGTTCTAGGATCTTATGATGTTACACATAAATCACAAGATAGAGTTTCTACACAAGAAGTCCACTCTACAGGTTCATTCCAGTAGACTGATAGATAAAGGCATGTGGTACCATATTGCACAGAGTGCTGGGCCTAGGGTCAGACTGATTCATCTTTCTAAGTACAAATCTGACCTCAAACATTTACTTCAGTCCAGTCCCATGGTCTTGTGATGGAAAGAGCAATCTGCACTTGGAGAGAGCACTGTGGGAACTGAGAGTGATCCACAACATAGCTTTTTCACTCTTTTTGTTGTTGTTTGCTTGCATTTTATTTTCTTTCTCATTTTTTTTTCCTTTTTGATCTGATTTTTCTTGTGTAGCATGATAATTGTGGAAATATATATATATATATAGAAGAATTGCATATCTTTAACATATATGGGATTACTGAAATCTAGGGAAGAGGGTGAGGGGAAGGAAGGAAGAAAAACACTAACACTATGACTGGCTCTGGGGCAAGTCATTTAACCCTGTTTGCCTTAGTTTCCTCCTCTGTAAAACAAACTGGAGAAGGAAATGGCAAACCATTCCAGTGTCTCTGCCAAGAAAACCCCAAATTGGGTCACAGAGAGTCAGACATACCTGAACAACAACAGAAGATACAAGCATGAATGCCTACAAGCATACATACATCCCTTTTTGACCCACAAAGCAGATATGGTACTTACAAATAATTGCCACTTCTGAATATCCATCTTTCAAGATTCAATGGGATTAATTGCTAGTCAGACTCCCCTTGAATACCCTTGAATATCTTTTCCCCTTCAAATAATACAGCCATATTGTCAAAGCCATCATTTGTCAAAAGTTATTGCCTAGCAGGAAACAAGGGTATGTCATTCATAGTCCAGTGCCCATGTGCACACAGTGATTCTCTAGCCCCTCCTCACCTTTCATCCCTCCTAATTACTGCACATTACAAGAAGGTGAATCAGATTAACTGAAAAAATGCTGAGTCAGTCATTGTGCTGTTTAGAGTTCAGGCTCAGGCCCAAGCTTTGGGCCTGACCATCAAAATCAGGCTGGTCCATCAGGACCATCTGCCTCATTGGGAAGGACACTGGAGAAACCTTCACAAAGTATAATGTCTTCAGGGGTGATCAAACTGATTGCTAAGCATCTACTTAGCTCAAGAGAGGTAGTGTGGTAGGAAGAGTGGAGAGAAGGCAAGATTTGAAGTTGGAGTCCCTGTATCTTGGACAAATCACTTCCCCAGAACCCTAACCAGGAATTCTGGTGTATGGGACAAGTTGGGAGGGGGAAGGAAAAGGTGGAAAGTAGAGTCAATTTGAATAGAAGTAGGCTCAGGAGAAGGAACATCTCATCCTATAGATCAGTAGTATCGACCTCAAACAGAAATACATGAGCAGTATATTAATGTAGAAAACAGAAAAATAGATTAATATTATTTATGTTGTATTTTATTGGGGCAGCTAATTGGCACAGGGCTGAGCCTACAGTCACGAAAACTCATCTTACTGAGTTCAAATCTGATCTCAGACACTTCCTAGCTGTCTGATCTTGGGCAAGTCACTTACTCCTGTTTGCCAGTTTCCTCATCTGTAAAACGAGCTGGAGAAGGAAATGTCAAACCACTCCAATATCTTTGCTAAGAAAATAGGGCCATATACCCTTTGGTCCAGAAGTGTCTCTTAGGCCTGTATCCCAATGAGATCACAAAAAAGGGAAAAGGACTTTGGACAAGTGCAAAATGTTTGTGGCAGCTCTGTTTGTAGTGGCTAGAAAATGGAAACTGAGTGGATGCCCATTAGTTGGGGAATGGCTGAATAAGTGATGGTATATGAATGTTACGGAATATTTTTGTTCTGTAAGAAATGATCAGCAGCATGATTTCAGAAAGGCCTGGAGAGACTTACATGAACTGGTGCTAAGTGAAGTGAGTAGAACCAAGGGAACATTGTACAAGATGATAACAAGATTACACAATGATCAATTAACTGATGAGGTGATTCAGTCCAGTCCCATGGTATTGTGATGGAGAAAGCCATCTGCACTGGGAGAAAGGACTATGGGACCTGAGAGTGATCCACAACATGGCATTTTCACTCTTTTTGTTGTTGTTTGCTTGTATTTTGTTTTCTTTCTCATTTTTTTTCCCTTTTGATCTGATTTTTCTTGTGTAGCAAGATAATTGTGGAAATATGTATATAGAAGAATTGCATGTGTTTAACATATATTGGATTACTGAAGTCTAGGAAGAGGGTGAGGGTCAAGGAAGTGAGAAAAAAACTTTGGAACACAAGGTTTTGCAAGGGTGAATGTTGAAAACAATCTACACATGTGTTTTGAAAATAAACAGGGACATTTCCAGTTGTCTTGGTTTTTATCTTGCCACTGGACCAGATGGCTCTGCAGGGGAAAGTGAGGAAGGTGACTTTGCCCAAGCCTCCTTCGTTTAAATCCAATTCACCTGCATCTCACAGCATCACCTCAATGTCATGGTGCTCTTTGAGAACAAAGGACAAACAACAAATGGGGTCCAAAAGAGTTGATAAACTATTTCTCAAGAATATTTTAATCTGGTTGGTCTTAGGAAGGGCATGTTTGACACCTCTACTGTAGGCAACTCTACATACTAGAATAAGAATTAAGAAGACTTGAGTTCAAATCCAACCTCAGACATTTACTAACTGGGCAAATCACTTAACTTCATCTACCTCAGTTTCCTCATCTATAAAATGAGAATAATAATAGCATCTATCTCATGGAATTGTTGGGAAGATAAAATGAAATAATATCCATAAAGCCCCTATCATAATGCCTAGTACACAGTAGATGCTTAATAAATGATTTTCCCCTTCTCCTTCCTTTTCCCATTTCTAAAACACTTTGCAAATCTTAAAAGGGCTAAGCAAATGCTAATTATTATTATTGTTTTTATTATTTAAAGCTTAGCCCATACTCTTACTGAGGAAAGGCAGGCCCTGAGAGAAAGGCCCAGCATCAGCAGGGGCCAATGGAAGCCTCACTTTAAATTGAGTCTTGGTTGCCCAAGAAGGCAGCATTTCCTCACACTGGTGACCTGGTCAAAGCTCCAACTACACTTTGTTTGTGATGACTCTGACATTTCCCCTCTGGATCTCAGTTTTTTCATCTTGAAAATGAAGTTATTGGGCTTCATTTTTTCCCTCCTAAATTCTAGGATACCTATTCTCTAACAAATCTGGTAGTTTATCTCTTGACTCCTGAAGGTACATTTTTCACAGATCATATAGTCATATATGAGAATGTAACAGATTTGAAGCTAAAGGCTGGGGGCAGCTAAGTCACCTCGTGAATAGATTCTGGTTTAAGAGACAGGAAGACAAGAGTTTAAATCCTGTCTCAGATACTTATGAGTTTCCTGTTTTATTTCATTTCTTGTAGCTCTTGTTTCCTCTAAGTCATTGCAAAGTCATTGTTCATGGTATAGAAGTGACCCTACATCCTCAAAGCTATATACTAGTAAAACTCAAAATTCCAACTCCAACAGATACTACCAAGATGGAAAGGCTTCAGACACAGATCTGGTGACCATATATGTCTCAAAACCAGCCTAGGACAAGCTTGCCACAAGAGGGTTATATGTAAAGTGTTACAAAATTTTGGAAATAGATATATGTACAGATCACCCATGATGAATATTTTCAACCAAAGCAACTTGAGAAATTATTTCCTAAGGCTAGGAGAAACTGGAATCAGCACGGGGAGGGAGCCACTACATGTCATGATCCCCGAAATATCTAGGTCAGAGACTTCATTGTTATTAGCTTCTTTTTTACTCTGAACCAAATTCTATAATGTGTGTCATTTGTGTTCCTATTTTTAACATCTATTTGAGTTTACTAGAGAAGACTCCATTTCCAGTCTGATTCACAGATGACTTTTTTCCAATCGGTTTTTGTTGTGAACTCTAAGATTAGAAATAATCAGGCAACAATAGAAATTAAAGCACTATAAAAAGGTAAACATTATCCAAGTACATGATACTGCTATCATTATTCAATATGAGATACATAGAACAGCGGTATGGGAACTGTATTATGCTAGAGCTGGAAGACCTCAGATCTAGCCCTAGTCATGAAGCTAACTAGCCATATGACTTTTGTTAAGCAATTTAATAACCCACTTGAGTCCCATCTTTCTCATCTCTAAACAGGAAGATAACTGCTGATCTGCCCCTTCTCCTTGATACAGACCTCACCATCTCATGCCTGGATTACTATAACAGCCTACTGGTTGGTCTGCCTGCCCCAAGTCTCTCTCCACTGTACTCCATCCTCTACTCAGCTGTCAAAATGATCTCCCTAAATTTGTAGTCAGCCCATGTCACTCCCTTCCATTTCATTAATTCCATTCCGATCACCTGAAGGTTAACTAGAAAATCCCTTGTGTGACATTCAATGCCTCTTGTCACCTGGCTCCCTCCTAGCTTTCTAGTATTCTCACATCTTAACTCTTCTTTACATTTTCTGTGACATGAAAATATTGGACTTATTATTTCAATAAAACATCCTCTGACTCTGGGCATTTTCTCTGGCTATCCTCTATGCCAGAAATTCTTTTCTTACTCATGTCTACTTACTGGCTTCCATGGATCCATTCCTTCATGTTCCTACAAGAAGCCTTTTCCCAATACCACTTCACATTGGTGGCTTCCCTATGTTGAACACTTTCAGTTTATCCTTTCTATATCTTATTTGTACATAGTTGTTCAAAGGTTGGCTCCTCCATTGCACTATGAGCTTCTTGAGAACCAAAACTGTTTTTTTCCCTTTCTTTGTATCCTCAGTATATAATACATAGTAGGTATTTAACAAATACTTACTTACTGACTGACTGCCTTGCAGGTTATTGTGAATATCAAAGGAGATAGTGGATATAGAAACACTTTGAAAACTATGAAACGTTACAAATATTAGGTATTACTGTATATTTATCAGTAATTCTCCTCTAATAAGCAAGTATGCTCCTTATCACTTCCCAGACCCTACATATCCTTTCAAGTAAACCAAAAGCATCTTTACATTCCGATTCTTATCCATTTCTTCAGGCCACTCTTGTTAAAAACAACACTCAAAAAGGTCTTTTTGCTTAACTAATGAGATGAGCTTGGCTTAATACCCTTCTAGTGTTCTCAGAAAAAGGATTAACTCTTCCACTTGAACCTTCTGCAACAAATCCGAGAATGGGTCTGAGAAACTGAACTTCTGGATTCTGATGCTTATGTGACATATAAAATAAACTAACTGGCCATACCATAACTTCCCAAGATAGCTTTACCTCCTCATCTCCAGGAACACAGACAGCATGAGACTACTCAACAAATATCCCAAGAGAATTCAAGAAACAAAATCAGTCACTCACTTTCATTAGCATTGGAAACAGAGAGAAAGCAGTAGAGCCAAAATCTCAAATCCTGAGGAATTTTTCTACTTAAGCACATGGAAGTAGAGAGCTTGCCCCACAAACAATGATTTTCCCTTTGTTATGAACGTTATTTTTTTGAGAAAGAAAACACTTTTCAGAGATTTTCCCTCATCTTCTACTAATGAGAACTTAAACAGTAATTTCTTGACACTTCCCAAAGTAAAAAAAAAAAAAAGCAACCAGTAGAGAATATATGTATATTTTAAAATAATAAAAATTCACAAGGAGTTCCACGAGAATTAATAATAGTACCTGTTCTGGTTTGATGGGTTCAGTGGTTGTAAATATGTCAGAATAATGTTGTCTCTCAAAGACTCGATCCAATACTTCTAATTGTTGCTGGGTAAAAAGGTCTCCCCGCATCTGTTTCCGAAGAAAATCTCTGCCTGGGAGGGAATGGCCATTTGGTACTGGAGACTCCTGAATACCTTTGAAGGGGGAAAAAAATAAACAAAAGGCTAAATAGATGCCATAAGTACCCAAAGCAGGATATATTAAAAACATAAAATATTAGAACAACCCTAAAGATCATTTAGACTGAATTACTCATTTTACAAAGGAAGAAACTGAGTCCCAGAAAAGTTAAAATCACTTGACCAAGTTCTTCACGCCAGAATCTGGAATAGAACCTGAGACTTCTGATTCTTAAGCTATCTACATCACTGTAACAACTTAACAACAGAAAACTAAAGAATATTGGGGCAGCTAGATGATACAGTGGATACAATACCAGCTCTGAAGTCAGGAGAACCTGAGTTCATATCTAATCTCAGACACTTAACACTTTCTGGCTGTGTGATCCTGAGCAAGTCACTTTAACCCAATTGCCTCTGGGGGGGAAAAAAAACAACAACTATCTCATATTCTTATACTTTCTAATTGAGAAGTAATTTCTAAGGTTTTAAAAAGAGAACAAATGCTAAAGATTGTGATATAGTATAAATATCAGTGGAACCACTATAGTCACAAACTATTTCCAATGAATATTCAACAAATACTCATTCTATGATGTTGATTGTCCCTTAACTTCTCTGAGTCTTAGTTTCTTCATTTGTAAAAATAAAGCAGCTAATATTTGCAATACTCACTTCTTTCAATTCAATTCAATGTCTACTATGAACCAGACATTTTTGCTAAGCACTGGGGATACCTCTCTGCTCTCAAGGAGCTTACAATCTAATGGAGGAGACAACATGAAAATAAATACATATAAGGCAAGTTTAGTAAATAAAAGAGAAAAAACACTGGAATTTTGAGGAGTTAGGGATACATATGAAACAAACTGGTTTTTAAGCTATAAATCATTATAAAAAGAGAGCTGTAAATATTAACCTGCAAATGTCAGGGGTAGTACAGCATGGTGAAGACAGTGATTGTGTTTAGATTCAGGAAAACTTGATTTCAAATCCTGACTCTGACATGTAAGATAATCCTAGGTAAGACCTTCAGAAAATCCTAGGATATACTGAAGAATTCAATTGGAAGGAGAAAGCATTTGTTAAATATTGTTTTGTTTTAAGAACAAAAAGACAAAAAATGACATGTCTCTATCCTCAAGGAATTTACATTCTACTGAAGATGCAATGTGTATGAGGAGGGAGGAGAGAGACAGAGAGACAGAGAAAAAGAGAGAGAGAAAGAGACAGAGACAGAGAAAGAGAGATACAAGACAGAGAGACAGAGACAGAGAAAGAGAGATACAAGACAAAGAGACAGAGACAAAGAAATGAAGAGAGAAATGGAGAGACATTTGCAATGCACATTGAGGAAAAAAGTTTCAACACCAGCATTTCTGAGAAATTTTCCCCATAATCATGAAAATGTTAAATATTAAATTATTCCAAATATGATGTAGAAGACAAAAAGAATAGCAATTTATTTGTATTTCCATCATTTATTTAGCTACAAAAAGATAAATGTAAGAAAACAAGAATGACAAGGATGTTATCAGCAGATCACATGTTTCTTATAACTTGTACTATAATGCTACATGAATAGTGACACTGACTTTCTCCAAAACATTTCTGGAGACTACCTTTTGGAATTGTCTTTAGGAGCAAGAAGTCACAGCAAGAAAATAATTCTCATGACTTTATACTCATACTTTTTTTAACTTAAAAAAAAGTTTCCAAGCTTCACCATCTTACTCATTAGACTTTAAATAATTTTTGACAGATATCAAAAAATTAAGTCAAATGACATTAGAACATGTGTAATTACTCTGAGGGTCATTTCAAAATTATTTTCAACAATGACAACATAATTTAACACAAATGTGTAGTCACCTAGAGGAACAGTTTTGAAAGGGACAACATTTAATTGGATAAGTTCTAGAAAGTATATTTAAAATAAGTCACATGATTTTTGAGCCATACCTTATGTTTATTCCCTGGATATTAGAATCTCAGTTTATAATCTTTAACCTAGATGGGCCCAAGAAGCCCAAGAACATATCCAATGGCCCTATCTCTTGGTTGTTCATATTTTTAGCAATGGTTCAGCAAAGTGCCTCTCTACTCCGTGTATTTCTCTTTCCCATCACACTCAGAGTATTCTACCTTCAAAAGACAAATGGTCTGTTTCTTTGAAGAAATTAGTCTCATCCCATCAATGAATGAGCCATGGCTCAAGAATAACTTCCAGCATTTTGCTGATTTTAGTAATCTATGAATGCGGACAGTTATGGTGTTTGCACATTTATAAAAGCTTTGTGCACATCATAATAACAGTAACCGAAGCTTCAGTTCTTCCACATCAGGATATGTTTTTCAGGACCATTTCACAATTTTCTTCATTTGGCAGAGCCTAGGAACATGTCAGTGATTGCTAAGAGGGAATTTTAAGTTGAAAGTGAGTTTCAACATGATGAATTGGTGCAAGCAAATAGGCCATAAATAATGTAATTTAGCATATATGGAACTTATCATATTCTGTCCTTGACTGTGTAACCTCAGAAAAGTTTTAGGGGCATACAACAGCTTAAAAACCCTAACCAAATATGCCTGAGTTATTTGCAGTAATTATTTTACTATTGAAATTTTAATCACCTTTCATGACCCAACTCAAATGCTCCATCCTCAATCTTTGCTATACCCTGATTCTTGTACTTCCTGCCCAAAATCATTTTTCCTGACTCCAGTCTCAGTGTAATTTCACTGTAAACTTATAAGGTTCTATTTTGTATTACAATTGTTGGTATGGTTTAAATATAGACATATAGGTATAGATAAATCACATACTTAAAAAATAAAATCTATAAGATGTATCCATATGTTAATATAGGTGTTAACATAGATGTGGATATAGATATAGATTATACATAGATAATGATATAGATGTTGATAAGACATATAGATATAGATATTTAGGTATAATATAAATTAATATATACAGCTATAGATATAAACAGATAGATATATATACAGAACCATGTCTATAGATACAGATGTAGATATTGATTTGTGTCTATATGTGTGTGTATTTTCCATCTATTGTGCCATCTAACTGCCAAGTATGGGCAGAGTTAGGCGGCTCAGTAGATAGAGTGCCAGGACTGGAGTAAGGAAAACTCATCTCCATGAATTCAACTTTGACCTCAGATACTTACTACCTTGGGCTACTCACCTAACCCCATTTGCCTCAGTTTCCTCATCTTAAAAAATGAGTTAGAGAAGGAAATAGCAAATCACTCCAATATCTTTGCCAAGAAAACCCCAAATGAAGTCATGAAGAGTCAGACATGACTGAAAATCACTCAACAACAATACCATAGATACAGATATAGATAAGATATATAAATATTTAGATATAAATGGATTTTATTGCATAAATGTAGATAAATATGTAGATATATTCATATAGGTAGATACAGATGTAAAGTAGACAACATATAATTAGATATTAATTATAAATATGGATATAAATAAGGATATGGGGGTGGATATAGAGAGAGAAAAAAAGAGAGATAGAGAAAAAGAGAGAAAGAAAAAAGAAATACTATCTTCTTTTTCCAATTCAAATAAACAAACATTTATCTAGCGTCAACTAAATGCAAGACACTGCACTAGTTACCAAGCATCTACAAAAAAAATTAGTCCCAGCACTCAAGAAGTTCACACTCTATTGGGGGGATGGGGGGATTTTATGTATACACACACATACACACACAAACACACATACACATACATGCATACATGTATATATTTGGAGAGAGACATCATTTTTAAATGTCTTTTGAAATTACAAAGTAATTTGAAGGATTGAGGAAGGACTAAACTAGAGGTATAAGGAAATAACCTCATATAAGGGGTGTCAAGAGCCATCCTACTACAGTCTAAACTACATGAAGGTATGATTATAAATTTAGTGATAGAAAGGATCTTCGAAATTATCTAGTCCAGTACCCTTATTTTAAAGATGAGGGATAATTGAGACCTAGAGAGCTAAAGCCACTTGCCCAACATTACACAGGTAAAAAGTGGCAGAGTCATGATTCTAACTTGGATCCCCTGATTCCATAGCCAGTGCTTGTCCTACTATAATTCAATTCCAAAATTCATTCTTAATTTTCTACATATCTCCTCCAACCACTTAGCATAGTACTATGCACATTTATTTAGGAGGGGGGGCACAGGTCCATTATTTCATTCATGTGATAAAAAATTCTTCACTGATAGAAATCAGTGAAGGTAAGTCACCATTTTAGGGGGTTGTCTAAAGCAAAGAAAAATTCAATGACTTGCCCATGGTTACCAACCAATTAATATCAAGGGAAGGTCCTGACCTCAATAATCTGGGACTCCAAGGCCAGCTTTCTACCTACTGTCCAAAATGCCCTCTCTGCATATTGTATGATTAATAAATTAATAAATTTGCTCAAATCAGTTGAATTACTATGCAACAGTCTTAATTTCTGTTATTGGACATTCAAATGTAGGAATATGAGTGAGAAAAACTCCTCACCTTTTAATATACTAATTTTAGTTTCTTGATTTTTTTTCTTGTAATCTGCCCTGAGAAAGCATTCTCTGATCTAGCTAAGGAATTTAGTGTAAAACTACATGAAATATTGTAGCCAATTTTATTCCAAGGAACAAAAGCTGAACTTGTAATCTGAATGGCATGTTAAAATCTATGTGTAGACATGTACATGAGTACAAAGGTACTGAAGGAACAGGGTATCTTTAAATCTCTCTTCTATTCCAAATCAAATAATATGTAATAGACCTGGTGCTGGGTTTAGTCAACCATGGCTTATAAAATTAAAATTCTGGTAACTGGCTTCATGGTAGCAAAAGGGCAGAGAGATCCTGTTTATGGAGCAAAGCAACACCAGCTTTAGATTTCAAGTTTAACTAAACGTTATTCACAGCTTGGTTTTGAAGCTAAAGCTTTGCACAAAGCTTCTTTAGAGATGTGACAAGGAAAGTAACCTTGGATTTATATTTGCCAAGAGAAAGATATCTCTTGGATATCTAAAAATATCATATACCTTGAGTTTTCTTTAGAGTTCAGCAGATTCATTTTTAATATTTTGCATGGATTTTTGTTATTTTTAATATTATTATGCATATTTTAAATACCCTTTCTTAAAGAATTTTTCTACCATCTAGCTCTTCACAGTGGGCAGGTAATCGTGTGTTGACCAAAGTTATGCCAGGAGAACATAAACTGTGAGAGGATCCGCTATGATAGAAAGACTTGCAAAAGTGAACTGCCTCTGTGATCCAGAAAAACTCATAAGCAGAATGTTGTTCTCCTATTTCCACCAGTGATATATTTGGGGGACTGTATTAATTCATAAAATTATCTCCTAAATCTCAGATAATTCAATTTGGGTTGATAGAAAGAGTGTCCACAATGGCAAAATCATAGATTCCTTGAAGCATATGAAAGAAAATGGAAATTTTTCCTTAAATACAGATCTGATCAAATGATTCCCCTATTTACTCAATTTCAGTGGCTTTCTATTACCTCTGCAAATCTGATTAAATGATTCCCCTATTCACCCAACTCCAGGGGCTTCCTATTACCTCTACAATCAAATAGGAACTACTCTCTCTAGCTTTTAAAGCTATGTATGACCTGACCCTAACTTAATTGTTTCAGTGTCACTGGACATTATTCGCCCTCCTGCATTTTGTAATTCACTCAAACTATCCTTCTCTCTGTTCCTCACTCACACCATCTCTAGTTTATGCACCTTTTTGCTGACTATCCCCATGCCTAAAAATGTACTCTCTCTCCTTTCTTAAAGAGAAGAGTACCCCTCTTCTCTTTAAATGCAACTTAAGGGGGCAGCTACATGGCACAGTGATAGAGCACCAGCCCTGTGTCAGGAGGATCTGAGTTCAAATATAGCCTGAGTCACTTCTTAACACTTACTAATTGTGTGATCCTAAGCATATCAATTAACCCCAATCACCTCACCAAAACAAATTTTTTTAAAAGCAACTTAAGTACCACTTTCTGTATGAAGCCTTTCCTGATCCTTCCCAACTGGTAATGTCTTCCTTTTCAAAGTGTCTGTACTTATTAAACATTTGTTTATGCTATGAATGTGTATATATGAATATATACATATATAGTGTATATGTGTATATAATGTGCTTATTGTATCTCCCATTAAAAATGTAAATTCCCTGTGTGTAGGAATTGTTTTATTTTTTATCCTTATGTCCCCTGCTCCTAACAAAATATCTGGCATATAGAAGATGTTTAACAAATACTTTTAGTTGATTGATAAACCACTATATTTCCACAAACAAATCTGCATAAAATAGCTTTCTGCTTAATGATTCTCTGTCAATGAATCCATGCCCAGATCTTGTGATTTTTTGAGTATTTCATAGACTCAAGGAGGGATGGGAGTTATATTTATAACTTTAGTTATATTCAACAAATCCAAAGATTTATACCTGTTGTCAACTTCATTCAATGAAGCAATATCTGCTTGTTCAAAAACTATTTCTAATAGATTTGGAGCTTACTTTTCATATACTCTAAAAATTGGAAAGAGTCAGTTGGACTTGAGTTCAAATCTTGCCTTATTAATTATGTGACCTCACACAAGTCACTTAATGTCTGACTTCCTCAATTTCCTCATCTGTAAAATGGGGGTAATAATAGCACCTACCTCATAGGGTTGTTGTGAGGATCAAAAGAGACAGCACTTATAAAGTGTTTAGCAGAATATCTGACACATAGAGGCTCTTAATAAATGAGCTTCTTTTTTTACTCAAAAGTTTCCAGGAGCTTTTTGAGATTAAGTAACTTGTCCAGAGATACATAATTCTTTTATTAGTAAAGGAAGGACTTAAATCCAAGATTTTCTTCCATTACATAATGTTATCTCTCCAGTGAGTCCATCATGATGATGAAGATGGAGATGATTGATGTGATGATGACGACCAATAATGGTAGTGATGATGATGATGATGATGATGATGATGATGATGATGATAGTTTGACTAGGGTAAACCTACAACCCAAAATTACTCTCTCTTTTTCTTTTGACTCTCAAGAGTAGTTTATTAAACTGAGATATGAATTCAATCACTGGCATTTCTAGCCCCAATTCTCCAGCCTGTATGACTGCTGTACAGATTTCAGAGTACATAAAATCTCCTCTGTTGATAACCCTGGCTACCACTCCCTGGCAATGTTATTTTACTTCATAGCATGAATGATGGATATGACTATGTTCTTGTTTTTATCATTCATCATTATTATTATCACTATATCATTCTTCTAATCTTTTCCTAGGATATTGGGGACAACAGCTTCTGATAATGAATAAATGAATGAATAAATGAAAAAAATGTATTAAGCACTTACTATGTGCCAAGCACTGTGCTAAGCACTGGAGAATCAAATACAAGAAGTTTATAAGCTAATAAGAGAGAAAATACATGTAGGACAATAGTGACCAAGAAAGAATATTTAAGTTAAACATCCATTTTCAGTCTAATTTATTATTTGAATTCTCAGGATAGTTTTAGGTCTGCAATTATAATATTGCAATATTTTATTTCTGTTCATGAAAGGTAGTGAGTTACTGATGTAGCCACCAGTTCAGGTCTTGCTAAGTAGATGCTTAATTTTTACATATTATAGTGA
Organism: Antechinus flavipes; assembly: GCF_016432865.1. NCBI lineage: Eukaryota > Metazoa > Chordata > Mammalia > Dasyuromorphia > Dasyuridae > Antechinus > Antechinus flavipes. Next base: position 214,398,786 of record NC_067398.1, on the reverse strand, counting down.
GATGTCACATAGTTTCTACTACTTGTTTTTATTATCTATGTGTACAGGCAACTTAAAGGTGGCCTTTCATAATTTCTGATGGCAATGATTTGCTTCTGAATAATCATAATAAATCTTTGTATTTCCATAAACAAATATGTATGACTTAACCACGTGTTTGTTGCCTTTCTGTTGACATATATTTGACTGAGTTCACATGGATGTCATCCATAGAGATCCTGTGACTACATAAGTTCACAGGCAAAACACTTTCAGTTATATTTGACAAATTCAATGGTGTATATCATTTTTCAGCCTTGACTGATATAGGTTTGGAGCTTACTTTTCATATACTCTTAAAAAGTCTATCATTCCTTTCCTTCTATTTGATGAAAACAATGTTAATGTTTCTATAGTTGCTTTATGGTGAAAGAAAATAGCATTTGGTTGATATTGTACAGGATTTTGTCAGAATATTTTTAAAAAATATGTTAGCCCTATTTACTATTTCAGTCATATATAATAGAACTGGCATTGCCTAAATATATTAATTGTTTAAACATTTTCTTTCTATCTAAGCATTGATGTGGGGATGTCAGTAAGTCTTTAAACGTATTTAGGAACAGGGTTTTTTTTCTTCATATCATTGTCCTCTATTCTCCCCAGAGGAAGGCAAGGTATTGTAGACATTGCCTCCATCCACTGATTCAATATGAACTTTGAATTCAATTCTAAAACCTTCATTCTCTTTCTTTCCATGAACATAGTTCGCAAAGTGTCTCTCCCATCAAACTCTTAGTTCCTTAAGAACAGGGACTGGTTTTTGTTTTGTTAGCAGAGATCAATCTTTTTCTGTTACCCTAGAACTCAGTAGAATACTTGGAACACAGATACTTAATGAGTTCTTGTTGACTTGTTAACTTGATTTGATATACCCTTGTATACATACATCAAGTATTTCATACTTATCAACTACAAAATAAATTTTTTATATCATTGGAGAAAGAGATGCAAGTATCGTTTAAAGTATTTTCAATGGAACCACATGGTCTGATATTAATACATATCAAGAGATAAATAAGATGTTTTGGGTTTCATTGTTCATTTTTCGGTTGTGTCCAACTCTTTATAACCCCATTAGTAGTTTTCTTGGAAAGATATTAGAATGGTTTGTCATTTTCTTCTCCAAGTCATTTTATAATTGAGGAAACTGAGTTAAACAGAGATAAATGACTTACCCAAGTCCCACAGCTAATAAGTGTGTAAGACCAGGTTTGAACTCAGTAGAAAATGAGTCTTCCTGATTCCAGACCCCATATTCTATCCACTGTACCACGTACCTGACCATGTTTTGACTTATTCCCTCTTTAATTTGGAAGCCATACCTACTTAGTTATGTTAAGAAAAGATTATAATGAATTTAAGACTAGACAGAATTTAAGGGAATTAAACTATCTCCCTGAAAAATATTATATTTATACCCATTTTATTAACATTATTGTGTTGGTGGAACATTTTAAAGAGAATTTTTCTATTTAGACAGCATTATTACTGCATGTGGTTCTATTTTATGTATTTATAATACATAAATAAGGCACAAATATGGAACTGAGTCAAAAGCTTTTCGATCATCCACAAAGCATTATAAATGTTATAGTAATTTCAGGCAGCTTGTTCAATAAATACTAAATTGATAATAAGTTGCTCTTCACATCACTAAGATTTTTTCGTAATATTGTAATATTTTGTAATATTTCATATTACATTCATAAATACATAGCCTAAATTTTGAGGGATGATTGATTTTTTTATCTTTTGGAAAGAGATATGCAATGCCTTCTATTAAAAAAATACACTGGGGCAGCTTGATGGTGCAGTGGATAGAGCACCAACCCTGGAATCAGGAGGACCTGAGTACAAATCTGGTCTCAGACACTTAATACTTACTATTAGTTGTATGACTCTAAGCAAGTCACTTGACCTCAATTGCCTCTTTAAAAAAAAAAAAAAGCAAAAAACAAAACAAAACAGAACAATCAAGCTTCCTTCCAGGAAAATGCTTCTATACTAATTCATGTACAACTGTGAAGTATTTTAGCTAGTGTTGATGCACAGAGGAACTTCAGTGGATCACTTGTGTTTGAAACCAAGAACAGCATCCACATTGTCCACTGTCTGCATCTATGTAATGGAAGAATACTAAATATCACCAAAAAGGGGAAAGAGGCTTTGTTGGAATAGCATGACTGAACTTACAATACTTTTGACTTAGTGCTTACCTGTTTAAATTTATAAACTTCCAACAGAAATGAAACACAGTGAAACCATAATGTTTAAACTTGGCTGCTAAAGATTAAACGAGAAATTGTACCTTTCCCCTTTCTTTTCAAAGGTAGGGGGTCTGAGGTTGTAGAACATTGTTTATATTATCAGATTCAGTTATTCTATTGGGTAGTTGTTTTTCTTTTTTAATTTTCTTCCTCTTTTTTATTTTTTTGTTACAAGGGAATGCTTGCTGAATAGGGAGGGAAGAAAGGAGTATAATTAGAAATGAAGGTGCTATAAAAACAAAAGATGATATTTGAAATTTAAATGAGATTTAGTAAAATGTCCATCAGAGAATACTAGAAATTATGATCAGATTGTTAGATTTCATAGGAGAAATTTCCCTTGGTGGTCAGAAATAGCATATTAGATAGATAGATAACAATTAGATAGATGTGTATATAAATAAGATCTATATAGAGATATCTATTCAGATATAGAGATGTATTATACACATACAAATGTGTGTGTTTGTGTGTGTATGTGTGAACACAGAGGGAAAGAATCTGAAAAAATCTCAGTGAAGTTTTAAGTTGTTAGAATCTAAAACTACACCAAGACTTTTTGGACATTGTGTGTGTTTGTATGTGTGTGTGCATGCATTTGTGCCTGTACCTGTGCCTGTATCCGTGCCCATGTTTTTTATATATCATGAATCCTCTAAAGGGGCACCTCAGTTGGACTGACCCCGGAGTCTCCTCCTTAGTTGGTACCTTCTTAAAAGCACTTTCTTAAGGATATCTGTACTATATACATAAACACACAATATAATATGTCCATATCATATATGTATACATTATATATAAATTATACATAGTATATCTTTCCCTAAAAAATAATTTGTTTCTGGCATATTAATGAAAATGTTCCTATCAGTCTCTATTCACATTTTCATCATTCTCTCCCTTCTTTTCCAAAATGCTTAATACCCTCCCCAGTATTATTAAACAGGGAACAGTTTAGTGTATTGCCAAATTCTATCCACCATCCTAAGGTTTTGATACCCTTTTTATTAAGCAAATTCTCAGCAATATGAATATCAACATTAACTTACCTGACTACTCTTCTCAGACAAGTAAAACAAAACATCTTTGGCAAAAAAAATAATAATAATAATAAATAACTCCCCCCCTCAATATTTTTTCAATATAAGAAGAAAAAAATGAATTTGAATGGTGTCAGACTACACAAGGCTAATATGTACATCCTGGTAGATAGTAAATAAAGAGCTATAAATAATCTAAGCAAAGAGAGGGAGATGACTAAAAGAGAGGAGCTAGGAAAGGTATATTATTAAAATACATAGTGACAATCTTCTTCATAAACTGGCTGGGGAAGAAAGGAAGAATCTCTGGAAAATGAAGTTCACACCTGTCAGTTCTTTCAAAAGGCACCTTTGAGAAAGAGCCAGCTAAGGATAGGAACCAGGGGACAATCCAGTAGAGATACCACTTCAGAGTGCCCATGCTACCCAGCCCCTTGGGGCCAAAATGAATGCTCCTGATGATTTCTTGAAGGTAATTTCTAAGTGAGGGACACCGAATGAGAGAAATGGGCTTGGAATAAAGGGAAATTCTGTAGGGGCCGTGATTATTCAGCCATCAGCTTCACTCTGTCTTTCTACACAGAGACGGAAAATGCAATTGTAAAATCGCCGAGGATGTTCAAATTCAACTTGAGTGTATTTGATTGGGGTATTACTCAGGGCAGTAGCTATTACACGCCACAATATACATTCTGGTGTTTAAATTGTACCAACACATTATTGAGGGTACCCAGTAGATGTTGGAATAAATAGATGGGATTTTTTTTAATGAATCAATATAACCTAAAAGAACAGGCAGCGGAGCAGTGCTAACGTGTGAGTTTCTAAAGGACAAGTTTGCTGTCTTTAATCCATACTGTCCAACTCCATTACCTTTTATCATACCTAATTACTCTACCTTACTAGAAAGATATGCCTGCTAATTAGGAAGGATGTTAACCACTATGTTTAAAATATTCTGAAGCAAATGAAATATTACTAGGAGCAAAAGGGTGATTTATTGCCTTGAATTGTGCTTTTAAATTAGTGTGAAGAAAGCTTAAAGGCACTGCTTTAATTATACCTGGAAGGATTTTCTTTTTCCTTGCAAACTGCTTTCATTCCATCTCTTTTCAGCATTGTTTACTATATACTCCCAAAATAATGTTTTAAAAACATATTTACTATCAGGTCTTTGCATTACTTCCCCTCATTTGAGTGCTTAAATTACTGTATTTGTTTTTCCAAAGGCCAATATAACTTTTTTTTAAAAGAGAGGGAAGAAGAAGGTTTATATTTTGAAGTATATATATATATATTTGATCATTGCACAAATGTTTTCAGGAGAAATCACTATATTTCTCCAAGATGGGTATAGGTTTTGTCATAGATCAAAGTGAGAGGGAGGAAAAAAAAGATAAATCATCAGAGATCCAAAAATACTTTTCATTTGGAGAAGATATCAGGCCATTTCGATGGTACTGATAGAATTTCAGCTCTATCTCCATTACCCACTGCAGGCAGCCACAGTCAGGAGCCAACTACCCTAGATTATATTCCCTATAAGATGGTCACCGATATATATATATATATGATCTTCAACCTCTATTGATTGACCAATTTCACAAGCAAAGACTGGTGAAATGAAGCTGAAATGAACATCATGCTTTAACTCATTGAACCTATCAGGCCTGAGTTAATCTCACTGTCCACTGTCTCTGATAGAATTCAATTGATCAATCATGTTTCGGTGATAGTACCATTTCACTGGCTTATTGCTTCTTCATTTCAGAGCTTGACCTGTTAGATATACTTGGACCAGTTCTGCTCCTCTTGGATACACAGAGATCTGCGTCTGTCTACAAAAGTGTATTGTCACACATCTAAGTTCAAAACTTGGAGAATTTTTTTGCTAAACACACCTATGTTTGTACTACTTTTTTAATAGTGTATTTTAAAAAAAAATAAACCAATTTTAAGTTTAAAAATTCTCAATACTATGCAATAATTATAATTGTATTTTCATGTAACAATTGATTTTTCTGTTTAAACCTTGTAATATCATATATATGTATACATAATTGTGTATATGTACTTATATGCAATTTATATACGTAAACATGATTTCAATGTTATATATGCACACATAAAAAAGTGTTTATAATTGTACATGTAATTTACATATTTAAATAGAATTTCAATATCATATAGTTACACACAAAAATATAAATGTATAATTATACATACATAAATATATAAAATTTATATATGTGTACATAAAATTTCAATGTTTTATATATATACAAAAATGCATATATAAATATATGTATGTTTTTGTGTCTATATATAAATATAATGCCTTTTTAATTTTGCATATGTATAAGACAGTCAAATAATATAGACTGGTAATCTATATAAACAAGGCAACTGCATTTAGGAATTTCTGTGCACCCTAGGCAACCTGGTTTTTGATGTGCTAAGTGTGTGTGTGTGTGTGTGTGTGTGTGTGTGTGTGTAGACCCAAAATTTTGTAAATGTAAGGAATTCTCATTGTGGAAATGCCTTTCCCTGTTGTAAATCAGCAAATTATCTATTGCTTTGTCTTCGAGATCTACCTAAGGAGCTAAAAGATTAGATGACATATGCATGTATTAAAGACAGAATTTGCACCCAGATGTCACTAGATTTAAAGCAAATTCTCTACACCATTCTCCATGGAGTAATGCAAGGCTTTTAGATTTGGAGTCAGAGGACATGGATTCAAATCTCATTTCTGCAATGTACTCCTTCTGTAACCTGAGCAAGTTTTTTTAAGCTCTTTAGGTTCCAGTTGCCTCATCTATAAAATTAGATCATTCTTCCTAATTCTAAATCTGTGATTCTTTGGTTCTTCTCAGAAGCAATGGCATAATGATCAGAAAATCAGTCTTCGAGTCAGAAACAATTGGGTGAAAAATCCTACCTTTAGCGCACATTAAATGAATGACCCTGTATAAGTCACTTAACTTCTCAACATCCCATTTAACTCTCTATAGCTATAAGCTGTTTTTTTAAAATTACCAATTTGCATTGAAAGAAGTAATTCTTCACCAAGATTTCTCACTGCCAATGCAATCATAAATCCAAAAAAGGGGAGGGGAAATAATTACTGTTCTGTGATCCTGTGTCTCAATGATTATTTATAAATGAGATAGCAGCAATTTGTCCACATTATAATAAGAAAGATGTGAGAATGAATAAGACAATTTCATTTAGATCATGCCTACAATAGTTAATAAATATAAAAATGCAGAAAGTTGTATTTAACTGGATGTATATGCTTATGTTTCACTAACACACACACACACACACACACACAGAGTTCATTTGTTCTTATCTTATCTTGAAATAACAATGACAATAGCAATAACAGTTTTTGGACATCATATAAGAGGGTAGGATAGATATACCCCAAAGATACCAAAGTTGCTTTTATCCAAACAAAGCATGTTTGAAATTTACAAGGTCTCTGGAGAATGTAGTTTTACAAATAAACCACCATGTCTGTGTCAAAAACATGATCCTAAGGAGAGTATTTGCAAAAGTAATAATGCATTTGAGTTTACCAATATGTCTAAGGAAAATAAGACTATTTCCTTTAAGGATTTATTCAGAAGCAATAAATACTATTAGAAATACTTTATAATCAACCAACTGACAAAACTAAAAGACAGGACTACTTGAAAAGGGAAATCAGTTATCATAGGTAGCTTAGAGCTGTAAGCAGAAGTGTATTATAAAGCAAGCTTCCCTGAATAGTTAAATTTTTGGAGTGAGCATTTACACCTTGGAAATCAGCAAATACTACAAATCACTTGATTTATTTTTTTCTTGATTGTCTAGAATTTTTTAAGTGATGGGGAAATGTTAATAATGCAGATTAAATGAAAAAAGGGTCATATTTTTAGGGAGCCAGTTATTAAACATTTACTACCATATCACTGATTGTAAGAAAACTTTTAAGTTGTCTATCTTAGCTCTAAATTATAAATCATATCTAAAGTATTCCCAGCTATACCTAGACTCTGCTTGAAAACTCTAGTGACAGAACTTAATAAAGCAGCTCTTTAAAAAAAAATTTAATTTTCTAATTAAATTAAAAATTCTAATTAAAAAATTCTAATTTTCCCTTTCAAAAAATTTTACTACTATATTCAATATCACTTCATTTCCTAATATCTCCCTTCCTATTCTAACACCCAAACAGCCAACCTAAAAAGTCCTTATTTTTTAATAAAGAGATAAGTAGAACAGAAGCCATTTATTTTAAAATTACAGAGAAATGGGAATAAAAAATAAAGGGAAGCCAATAGCTCTGAATCTACTCCATAACACATGTCAAGTCCATCTCAATCTCATGAAAACTTTATGATAATTCACCTAAAAAGTGGGATCTCACATCTCTTCATTGATGCCTGTTAAATTCTGAAAAGCCTCCATTATCATTAAATTCCTCTTTATACTGACCAGAATTTGCCTCTTTATAACTCTCCACCCTTTAATCTTATTTCTGCCTTCTTAGGCCAAACATATCTAATCCCTTTTCCAAATAATAACTATCAAATCTTTCCTAAATCTGCTTTTCTCCATAACAAGCATTCCTAATTCCCTTGGCCACACTTGGAATGAAAAATGCAAGGACTAGAATAAATAGACAATTACAACCTAATAAATGCCATAATATCCAGCTTTCTGGAGTAGCCCCAGACTGCTGAGTCTGGAGTCAGGAAAACTCTTCTTCCTGAGTTCAAATCCAGTCTTAAATATTGGATGACCCTGGGCAAGTCACTTAACCTTATAAAATGATTTAGAAGAAGAAAATGGTAAACCAATGAAATATCTTTTCCAAGGAAACTCCAAATGGACACCAAGAGTCAGGCACAACTGGAAGGATGAATAACAAATCTAATTTTCTGGAGACGTTGTGTTACTGCTTTCTGGTGATCCTTCCCCTCTTAAAAATACTGTATAGTACACACACTCCACTAAAATCCTACTCTGCAGTGCTCCTGAGTTCTGAAAAGGTATACAAATAGAGCCCAAGTTCCAATACATTATGCTAACCTGAGAGGGAATCATACACCAGTCAGAAGTGGATTGTTCATCTATAATTCAAGGACCAGGCTAGCTAAATTCAGGGGCTTATCATCACACATTTGACTGGAAGGTCCTTACAATTTAACATTTAACAATTTAACAATAAAAGGAGATCATAGAGTTTTTCAATATGATCCTACACCAATGGATAAAACAAGAGCTAACATTTTTTCAGTGCTTACTATATATCAGGCATTGTGCTAAGATCTTTACAATTATTATCTCATTTGATTCTCACAACAACATTATAAGCTGCATGTGATTATCATCCCCATTTTACAGATGAGGAAACTGAGGCGGACAGAAGTTAAGTAATTCACACAATATCATATGGTTAGTAATACTTGAACTCAGGTCTTCCTGATTCCAGGCTTATTTATTTATCTAATATGCCACTTACTTGCTCAGTATGCTGCATTTGTGGGTATTTTTAAAGTATCCATTTATATAGCATATATACGTATTTTCAGGGATATGCTGGCAAAGAGTTAATAACCAGATTTCAGCTAGGGGGAGGGGAGAATAGTATACACATGATACATTTTTTAAAATTTAATCTGCATTATTAACATTTTCTCCATCATTTTCTTCTCTCTCTCTCTCTCTCTCTCTCTCTCTCTCTCTCTCTCTCTCTGGAAGCAATTGGAATTAAGTGATTTGCCCAGGGCCATTAGTGTTAAGTGTCTGAGATTGGATTTGAACTCAGGTCTTCAAGGCCAGCACTTTATCCACTGTGCCATCTAGCTGCCCCTCCAACATTTTCTCATACATATGTATACATACATATGTATAGTGTTTGCTGATTTCTGAAGCAGAAATGCTCACATTGAAATTTAAACATCTGCTCTCTCAAGCTGGTTAGATCTGGCCCCAAAAGCTCTCTGCATGTTTTAATGCATCTATGATTGTTCTTCTTTCATTGTTACCACACCTTCTCCTCTTGTGCAATTCTTCTCCATTCATACCAGAAGAGACCCTGGAGACAATCTAAAGCAATTTTACAGGGGAGAAAAGAAAACTTAAGCAATTTGCCTTCATGCAGATACCCAAGAGCCAGGATCTGAACTCAAATCCTAGAACTCCAAGTTCACTGTAACACAATGTCCTTCCATAAATCCATAAATCAAAGATTATCACAAAATGATAATGGCCTTATTCTGAGTCTTCTGATACCTCATGAGCTATTGTAGTGCTCAGGCTATTCATTGATTAGCCACTAATTATAACTTTCATTAAAAACTGAGCCATCTAGGGGAAGTGGAGGGAATGAAAGGGAGGGGCAGAAATGAAGTAAAGCATGGATAGCAGAGAATAAAGAAATCAAGGAAGCAGAGAAAAGATGGACAGTCATGAATATATAATTTCTTTTATTATTATATATGCTTTCTTGAAATGCAAATTTATGATTACATATTTTGAATTCTCCCTGATATGCTGGACATATGACAATGTTTTGTTTTGTTTTTTATTTTCCTTTTTTTCTCTGTCTTTTTTCTTTTTTTTAATTTTGTGTTTACTTTTAAAACTTTTAAATAAAATTTTAAAAACTGCTCCCTCTCCCTTTTCAATCACATATGACACTGATGGTATGCTTTTATACCATTTTTTGAATAATGAATAAAAAAGTAATGGTTATGCATCAATGTGCCAAAATTGGAGATACACATACCAGAAAACAACAAACAAGAAAACTTCTGACTTCAAAGAAATTCCATTATAAACAAATCAATTATTATATGTGGTAGAAGGATCTATCAAAGCATTTAGCCACGTTAAGAGGAGATGGAAAGCTCATAGAAGTTCCCAAAAAGGAGAGGGAAAGGTTAGACACTGGGTAAGTGTCATGACCTAAATATTAGCCATCACATTTTTAGAATTCACTATTTCCTCTTTCATTGTTTTGAGAATTACTTTCTGTCAACTATTTTGATGATAGGAGAAATAAAGTCATGAGACTGAAGCTCCTCCGACTGACATGCAAATAGACAACAGCAGACTTTGGAGTTTGGACCACTGGGTCACCCACAGGATCCAACCTACTCCGACCAAGACCAGTAGCGGGAGAACTGAGATAAGAACAAGGCTGGAGTTGATATTAATTCTCAGAGACAAGACGGCCCTCAAAACAAGAGGCAAGGGCAAATACACAGGGCAGGATACGTGTAGAAGAGACAATCAGAATCGTGTGCTACATGAATAAGATTAGAGCTTCTCTGACCTAGCAGCTAATAAGAATCATATGATTGGTGAGACAAGGTTGGTCCTTACATCATGGGCCCCTTGCTTTTATTGTTTCAAATACATATGCCCCTTCCTTCATGCTTTCCCATAAACATTAGGGGGAGTTTAGATGAAAGAAAATCCTTTAGGACAGTCCCTCTAATACCCAGGAAAGAAAAGCTAAGACAATTAGCAGGAGGGGGCTATGAGGAAGTTAAGTGAGGTTCCCCATGGGTGAACCACAATTTTTCTTGCATTTTTCCTATGTCTAATAAAGCATGTGGCCACGATAAACTGACGATGTACTATGAGTGTGTAGTGATTGTTGACTGAAAAGGGAAATTTCAAATGGGGGGTGGGGGGGGATGGCTAGAGATCAATATTTTCCAATAATTCAGAACTACATTACATTACTTTCTAATGTTTATTTAGAATCTCTCCCACATGGGTTTTAGTTCCCATCCCAGACTTCCTACCCCATTTCTACCCAGTGCTGAAGATTGCGTGAATTAGTAAAATAGGAACTTTATGAATGCATACCAGAGAGAAAGCCTGAGCTTGCACACCAGAGAAACACTGGTGAAACCATTCGACAGGCTACTGGAGTATAGCACCACCTGGTGAACAAATCAGATATTACACTCATTCTCTGAGTAGTTCATAAAGCTACACTCTAGGCTTCCAGTAAGCTTGAGGAAAGCCCACGAGCTCATGATGGCTGCTACTTCTACTGCAGCACCCCCACTCCCATCTCGTATCATATGAAGCTCATGAACATACCGTATGGATATAATGCATATGCATATATATTTTTTAATTAAATTAAACTTATTAGATTGTAAGTTCCTTGAGGGCAGGGAATCTCTTATTTATATCTCCACAGCTTAGCATGAGAACTGGCATAAAGTAAATGATAAATGTTTCCTGAATTGAATTGAATTTTTGGAAATGAGATCAAACCCTTTCAGATAAATGCATTTTGGAATGCCCTCAAAATCAGAACTGAGAATTATTAAAAAAAAAAAAACTAATGAGTATCATGAACCTAGAAAGAGTTAAATGCTGTCCACAGTGTCCCTTTTTATCCACTGCAAACTGTCAATAAAAATTATTACAAGGTATTTTGAAACAGAGTATTGGCTGAGGAGCCATAAAAAGTAAAGGGTTTTTGTTTTGTTTTTTTATTGTCTAAAACTAAGTAAATAAATCCCTTTTGTGAAGAGTTCCTTCCCCGATCCCCTAAAGAAAACATTTTTAAATGTGATAAAATTCATTGCAGATATATCATGACCCTCAGCATGATTTCACGTATGGGATTCTAAGGAATCATATAGGATTGCAAATGCTAAAATGACAGTGCAGGGGTTTTAAGTATAATTAGCCTTTTCCATATTTAAGGACAATGGGAGTTCTGTGTACACAAGAGGATTTACTGATAGGTAAACATTTTTATAAAAATCTCCCAGAGTTTGAAGTATATAGTCACAGCAACCCTTTGAAATAAAACGGCATGCATCAATAAATTTTCTAATCAGTACTGAATGGTTAACAGAAATTACTCTTTCATAATGAGAGATGATGCTTTGTGATCCTTTGTGACTCTTCTCAGAGTGTTGTATCCCATCACCCTGCATATAAAATCATGCTGAAGAATTCAGTTCCTTCTATCCTACAGTTTTTAAATGATATCCCAATTTTGGAAAACTCTTCTAGAAAGGAAACTATCCATGTGTCAACTTGGTCACATAGAAATAGTAAAATCAAAAAAATCCTTTTCCCTACTAAAATGTAAGCAGCTTAAGGGCAGTGTCCATATATGAGTAATCCAGGTTTTTTAAATATTGTATAAAAATAGTTCCTCAATCACAGTAGTTGTTCAAAAAATGTATATTGAATTAATAAATGAATAATAAAAAATAAATATAGTCTTATGACTATATTTGTGTAATTCTATGGAAAATATTATTTTTACCCAAATTTATGAGGAGAGAGAAAGCTTGAAGTTGAAGGATGATCCTCTTATTTAGAAAGGATGGAAACTTTTTATTAAGTTTATCTAGATTTTGTTTGGTTTGTGCTAAGAGATTGAGGGCAGCTAAGTGCATTATGAATAGACTGTCTGGCTTAAAGTGAAGGAAACTTGTACTCTTGAGTTCAAATGTGACCGCAGATACTAAGCAGCTGTGTGACCCTGGGCAAATCACTTCACTTTGTTTGCCTCAGTCTCTTCATATGTAAAATGAGCTGAAGAAAGAAATGGCAAACCATTCTAGTGTCTCTGCCAAAACCCAAAATGGGTCATGAAGAGTTAAACATGACTGAACAACAACAAGAGTAAATTTGACATTGCAGAAAGACCACTGAATTTGGAATTTAAAAAAAAAAAACTAGTTTTGAACCTTTATTGCATGAATTGTGTCACTCTGGGAAAACCGTTACCTATCTCTCCTTACTCCTAACCTTGTGCCTCATTTGTCTCATCTGTAGTCAGGCTGTTGGACTAGATGACAGCAAAAATAATATACATTTCTATAACTCAGAGATTTGCAAAGCCCCTTTCTTACAACTCAGCAAGGAAGTCTCTAAGGTTCTTGGCTCTTGATTCTCAATCATAACACCTTATCTTTTTAATTATCAATCAGCAAGCATTTGTTAAGCACCTACTAGATGCTCCTCATTGTTAATACAAAGACAAAATTAAAATAGTCCTTGTCTTCAAGGAGCAGTCCATTGGGGGAGATAGCTAGATATATGCTCTTAGCCTAGCTCTTGCATAGATGATATAGATAGAGATATTGATGGTGATAGATAAAAATATATTCTAGAGATGGATGATATATAGGATATACCAAAAGTCTTTAGTTTTAATAGCTTAAAATTATATGAAGACTTTTATTTATTTTATATGCTTTGCATTAATATATATGTACACACATAGGTACATATATATGTCTGAGCACAAAGCTACATTTGTGTGTATGCAGCATACAAAATCAAGAAAAAGATGGAGTCACTAATACCTACTGGGAATTGGGAAAGTCTTCATGTAAAAACAGTGACTCGAGCTTAGTTTTGAAGGGGAGTAGGAATTCTCAAGAGGAGTAAATTCATCAGGAAGAGGTAGAAGAAGAGGGAATGTCTTATCTGAGTAAAAGAGAAGGATTTTTGACTGTATTGCTACAGAGTTTCCCAACCACACAATCACAAATCCTACAGTAAGTACTAAAATCAAACTTTTTTGACTAATTACATACATAAGGAACAACAGTCATCTATATTTATTTTGTCACAGGTGCATATCAGGTACACCTCAAGTACTACCTCCTAGAAGAAGTATTTCCTTACGTTTTTAGGTATTGAAGTTTTTTAACATAATGTTATACTTATATACAATATGTAATATTTATACACATTCATAATGTTATATTTATAGGGAGACAGGGCAGGAAATTGGGATGAGGGAAAAATCAAGAGATCCCTAAACAAAAGAGGCCCTTCAGTCAGTTTGATGAAATTACAGAATTTAAGGTAGAAATAACAGCTGATGAGATGTAAAGGTGATGATTCCCTTCCATATATTGTATTTTCACCTATTTAATGGCCACTTGGAATGGCCTCTTCACAAATAATAAAGGATATGACTCTGAAGTGCAAGGTATATTTGGACAGCTTCTTCCAGGTTTCCTAGGAAAAGTCTCAGAATTCCCATTCAAGGCATTTACTAGTTGGGTTGCCATTGTCCAATAAACAATGGGATGGCATGGAAAGAGCCCTGAAGCAGCAGTCAAGAGATCCCAGTCTTAGCCTAGCTCTTGCATTAATTAGTACAGTGACAGTGGAAAAGTTATTTCAATAGTCAAGTCCTAAGTATTATCTTTAAAATGAGGATAGTGGAAGAGATGAACTCTTAAGTTTTCTTCAGTTCTAAAATTCTGGCACTTTCATACAAGAGCAGGTTTTTTCTTTTTGTTGGGGTTTTTATGCCAATGCTATTGTTTTTATTAATGAAGGACTATGTTTTCATATTATATGTACAACAGTTACTACATGCTGTGCATATATTTATGTACACATGAATATATAAGCAGTTATCTTCTATAATTTGACACAGTATATCTCTGAGGATACACATACTGTATGTGTGTGTGTCTAGACAAATCAGGTGGCCCATAGTAATTTATTGTTTTGTTTTGTTTGCTGAGTCCATTTTTAAATAGGCTACCTATCATAATAGGGAAGGGGGTAATGTTGAATATGTATGTGGTCCCTCCCTTGCTTATTATAAGAAGCATGCATACTCCCCACAGAATAAATTTGTGTTAAATTTCTTCAAATCTGCCCACTTCACCAAGCCTTATGGTAGTACATAGGTGCCCTCTAAACATTTTTTTGTTCTCTCATACACCCTTGGTGATCTTGGTAGGAGAGCTCACACCAGGCTGTTCCCTTGAAATGAAGCCTATCTCATTAACCAAGCTTTGTGATTTCTTTGCAAATGTTCTGGGCTTCCTTTAAGTTCAGCATTCCCAGAGATGTCTCATGCTGGAGTGCAGGAATCTATAAGACAAGATAACCATCTATTTCTTCCTTTATTTCACAGATCTATTAGAAATGAACTCATCAGAAGCTGAGATCCATCAAACTCTCATTTCTGATTTTCTATTTTGTTCATTTTCCTGTCAAACTTTACCTACACTTGGTTCCTTACTTTTCAGTTAATCCTGTGACATAGCCAAGAGGAATAGAATTTTCACTAACACTGCTACAATAAGTAGCAATCTGCAAACAAGCAATGAAAAGCAGATTTCTGGAAGGGGCCATAACTGTCATGGCATTGCTATAAGAGACACAGCTGAACCCCTGAGCTTCAAATTCATTCCTGGCTGACTCTGATACCCTTTTCTATCATGGGGCAGTGAAGGGAGAAGTGACACTCATTGACCCTCTTTATACATTCCCACTTACTGGATGACTCTCCCATAGTCATGTCATTCAATCATACACACAGCAACACAAAGAAACCCAAAACTTTTCCAAAACAACAGCAAGAGAAAAATAAACATTTTCCACATGTGCGGTAGTTCCCAAATTACCTCTTTCCTCAAACATGACAATTAGGCAAATTAAAACCTGTTTTTAAAAAACATCAATACACAAATCAATTCTTTTCTTTTTTCCTACATTTCACTTATGGGATGATAAATCCAGTCTTCAAATCAAGTCCAGGTGAATTCCACTGGAAGCATGAAAGACCTCCAAGAGCTTTATCCCAGAGGATTCCCAACCACTTTACAAGTTACATTGAACTCCTCTACCCTAGAATGCAGCCATCTTTTATATATGAGATATATAGGATAAATAGTAATCCTGAAAATATCCAACAAGAAAGACATGAGAATAATTCTATCCTGTCTAACCAAGACTCACAACATTTGCCCATGACAGAAAAGACGGGACATCTCATCTTTTAAAGTACTAATCAACAAGAATTTAACACCCATTATATGATAATCATTGCATATATAAAGATTTTTTTTTAAGATTTCTTCTGAAAAAGCTAGTGGCCCAGAAAAGAGTATATTTACCTCAGAAGAGTAATTGTTCTTCAAAAATAAGCACTAGTGAAGGAGAGGTAAAATAAAACCTACTTGCAGATAACATAATGATTTACTTAGAAAACCCCAGTGAGTCAGCAAAAAAATTAATTAATACAAAGTTAAAGAACATAAAATGAAAATACAAAAATTATCAGCATGAATACATAGCAATAACAAGAGCTGGAAGAAATAATAGAAAGGGAAATCTTGTTCAGAATAACTACAAAATGCGTAAAATATCTGTAAGCCAATCTACCATGGCCACTTGATACTTATGTCAATATAGTAAAAAATTCTTTGAAGAAAAAAAGAATGAATGAACGAATTAGAGACATACTCAATGCTCGTGATCAGATCATATCAAAACAATAAAAATGAGAGTGCTATCTAAATTAATTTACAAATTTAGTGATATTCCAATCAAACTTCCAAAAGATAAGTTTAAAGAACTAGATAAAATAATTATAAAATTCACTTGGAGGAACAAAATCTCTAATATCTTCAAGAAAATCACACACACACACACAAAAGGAAGAGTGAAAGGTAAATAACACTTTTGAACCTTAAATTTTTTAAGTACCATTGTTCATATTGAACAATTATAAACTATCAAAACTAATTAGTATTGACTTAAAAATCAAAATATAGATAAATGGAACAACTATATAAGCACAAATCAGAAATTACTGAACACAATAACAAAATGTTTAATAACCCTGACCATTAAACTATATGGGGAGACCCCATTTGACAAAAACTGCTTGAAAACTAGAAAACAGTTTAGCAGAAAAATACCTTTAGGCCAGCATCTTACACCACTGAGGTAATCATAAATTGCCTAATAAAGTCTACCTAAATAAAAAAGGTTAGTCACTCAATAAATATTTATTAAGTGATTATTATGTGCCAGGCTTTGTGCTAAGCACAATAAAAAGAAAGGCAAAAGTTGGTCCCTGTTTTTGAGGAACTCACAATCTAACAGGAGAAACAATATACAAACAACATATATAGATAAACTGGATATAATCAACACAAGAAAGGCATTAGAAGTAAGAGGGATTAAGAAAATCTTCTGTTGATTTTAATGGGGATTTGAAGGAAGCCAAAAAGTTGAAATTACAAGGGAGAGCCTTCCAGAGATGTGGGGAAATCAGGAAAAAATACCTAGAGTTGAGATTCTCTTTTTAATGAAATAATTGGGCAGTGGTGTCACTGGATCAAAGAGTTTGTGGATGGTGGTATAAAGTGCAAGAAGACTGGGAAAGTAGGAGAATGGGAGTAAGAGTGGAGGGGAAGTCATGAAGGGTTTTGAAAGTCAAACACAATATTATAATTAATCCTGGGGAGAATGAGGAGTCACTGGAGTTTATTGAATAGAAAAGTGACATGGTTGAACCTTCACTTTAGGAAAATTATTTTATTAGCTACTATGGTAAGGGAAGATCTGTGCCAGGTAAACCATCCAGCAAACTACTGCAGTAATTAAGGCATAAGGAAATAAGGGCTTGTAGTAGAGTGGTTACTGTATCAGAGGAGAAAAATTGCACTCACATTAAAAAATGAAAAAAGGTATCTTTAACAACTTTGACAAAGGGGAGAGAGAAGAAATTCTTAGCCAATTGATAGAAATTATAAAATAAAAAAATATAATGTCAATTACACAAAAATTGAAAATTTTTTTGCATGAACAACATCAATGAAGATAAGATAAAAAAGTAAACTATTGATTGGGAAAAATATTTTTAATCAAATATCTCTCCTAAAGAATTGATAGGCAAGATTCATGGAAATTTAAAGGAAAGCTATAAAACCCAGAGCCATTCCCAATAGATAAATGTTCAAAGAATATTAATAGCTTTATAAATAATTATGAATTAACAATGTTATAAAAGATTGTTCCAAATCACTAAGAATACAAATTGAAACAATTCTAAAGTTTTAGCTCATATCCAGTAAATCAACAAAGATGACAAAAGATGGAAATAGTTAACATTGGATGAGCTATAGGAAGAAAGATACTAATAGACTATTGATGGCATTATGATTTGGCCCAACTATTCAAGAAAGCAATTTGGAATTATGCTAAAAAGTGTCCAAAACAGTCATACCTTCTGTCTCATAATAGTCATATACTCTAAGGAAGTCAAAGACAGAAAGAAAATCCATATATACAAAATATGCAGTACCTTTTACTGGAGCAAAGTACTGAAAAAAACAAATAACCATCATTTGAGGGAAAAGCTAAACAAAGAAACATGAACATTAAGAAACGTTACTGAGGAAAATATGGATTGGTAGAGAATAAATTCAGCAAAATGAGAAAAATAGTGAATACAACTCCAATATATAAAAGGAAAGAATGTGATGAAACTAAACACTATATAACTATAATTATTAAGCTACATAATTATAAAGAACTTGGAGAGAAGTTTTTAAAATACACCTTCTTTTCTTCATTGCAGAAATGAGGGATTATAGATGTTTAATATTGCATATAGTTTTAGATATGAGACAGCAAGTGGCACAGTGAATAGAGTACCAGACTAGAAGTCAGGAAACTGGAGTTCAGATATGGTCTTAGACCTTACTAGCTGTGTGACTCTAGGTAAGTCACTTAACCTCTAATTATCTCAGTTTCCTCATCTATAAAATGAAGATAATAATAGCATCTACATCCTGGGTTATTGTGAATATGAAATGAAATAACTGTAAAGTATGTTACACAATACCTAGTACATTGTTAAGTACTCTATAAATGTTAGCTATTTATTTTTATTATATTGTCATTGCTCTAGTTGGTTTTGCTGAACTATATTACTTTTTCTTTTTAATCTTTATTATGAGAGAAGTCTCTCTGGATAGAGGAAGAGGGAAAAATATATCTAGAAATGAATGTGATATAAAAACAAAAGCCATCAATAAAAATAAATCATTTTTTAAAAAAAGAATAAAAGCACTCTCAAGAATTTAAGGCTGCCAAGCACTGATATCAACACACATCAGATGCTATTTTTAAAGAGACACATGTGCACAAAGAAATAGCATCACTCTTTTTGATACCTTAAAAGTATATATATGTGTATGTGTATTTATATATATAAATGCATAAATATATTTATAAATGAGGGAGAGAGAGAATAATTAAAATAAGACTTCAAAAGGCTTAAAGAATGCCCAGATCAATGATACTGTTCACTCTGGTAAAAGTTCCCTCAAAAATAAATCATTACAAATCCTGACACTGGTGGAATTCCCAGGCTACAGCTCCAGTTTCAGGTCCAGAATGAATGGATGTACACTGGTCATGTTCCTTCCCAAGGACAAGCAGAATTCGCTTGTTCTCCCTTAACATGACCATAGATGAGAAGCCCAGAGCTCAAATGGTGCAGAGCACTTCATTTATAGCACTAGTCATCCTTTCCTTTTGATGGGAGTCTTTTTTCAGATGACAACAGAGAAGTGAAATCATTACCAAGATAGAAAGTCCTAGGGAAGACACCATCTTGAAAATAACTTTTCCTGCCATCCAACAAAAATATAATATGATTCACTGATTCTGGAAAACTGGGGAAGAGGGAAGAGTGAAAAGATATCTTGAGGGAAGGGGAGAAAGGTCATACATCATCTTCTTCCCTCAAGCTTAAAGGGAGATAGTATTTTTTCACTGGTGTCCCCAAATAAGAATGGGAAGAAAAGGAGAAACCAATCCTAGAAACAGATAAAAAGAAGAAAAGTTGTCTATTTTATACCAAGGTGAAGAGATTGTGGGATTTTTTTCCTTCTGAAAGTATTGCTACTTCAATCTAGCCTGGCCATCTCTCCCCCTTCAAACAAATAGTTTAATGAACAAGAGACTACTCTCCTATGATGATTATATTCTACAATCCATTTGTGGGTTGAAATCATCATAATTAATCTTCAAAGCTAGGCTCTGAAAAGGCAGTGCTCCATCCCCAAGCCCTCATCCCTTCCTCCGGCCGGGCTCCATCACTGAAGGGCTGAATCACTCAGCTTTATTGACACTTCATCTGCCAGGCTCTCCCTCTGCCTGCGGATCATCTGGTCCACTGCCCGGCTTCTGGCTGCTGGACTCCAACACTAAAACACCTCCCCTGAGCCTCTAGGAAAGCTGGCATCAGTTGTTACCATAACAAACTCAATTGTTCTCAGCAGTCTTCCAGCAAATAAAGTCATTAATTATGGGCTCGCTCTGGCTGCCTTTGGCTGGGGCGGCAATCAATGTGAAACCGCTCATTGCCTTCTCTCAGGGAGTGGAGACAGATGCCATAAAAATAAACTGCCGCCTGAACAGAACCCTGCCAGTAAGGCAGCAGAGGGCTGGAGCGGGATGCGCCATCATGCTGCTTCCAAGTGCGCGCCTCCATTTATTTGGGCTGCCTCAGCCATGGGGGAAGGTATCCCATTAAGCGATTATTTTTATCTTATAACGTCAATTTACTTATACTGATTGGCTTCCTGCCGCCAAATATCAATTAAATTGCAAATGCCTTCCAGGCCAAAGGGTTGGGTGGTTTGCAGGGTGAGGTTTTTTTCCCTTTTTTTCTTTCTTTTTTCTTTTTCTTTTCTTTTTTTAAGGAACAAGGGAGATTCTCTCTCTCTCTCTCTCTCTCTCTCTCTCTCTCTCTCTCTCTCTCTCTCTCTCTCTCTCTCTCTCTCTCTCTCTCCCTCTCTCTCTCTCTCTCTTTCACTCTCTCTCCCAGCTCTTTCTCCCTCTCCCAAAGGATTGAGTGTTTTAAAGGGTGGGTTTGGTTTTTTTCCTTTTTTCTTTCTTTTTTTTGGAAAGGAGCAAGGGAGATTCTGTCTTTCTTTTCTCCAAAGATTTGTGTTTGTAGGGTGAATTTAGTTTTTCCCTTTTTTTCTTTCCTTCTCTTTTGAAAAGGGAGATTGAAAGGGGAGAGATTGTCTCTCTCTTTATTTCAAAGATTATGTGGTTTGCAGCATGATTGAGGTTCTCTTTTCTTTCTTTTCTTTTTTTGTTTTTTTTTTGTTTGGTTTTATTTTTTGGAAAGGAGCAGAAAAAAGGTTGTCTCTCTCTTGACTCCTTTTTTCCTCTCACCCTCTTTGTCACTGGGTCCCAGCATAATTTAATTTATTTCTCTTTCCATATCTCAAAGGAAAATCTATATCTCCTTCTGGAAGGCCATTTGCCCTCTGTTACTGGGAGCTGAGGGATCACACCATTGGATCATTTGTTTCAAGTGACTATTGGCAGCACAGCCCGGTCAGCCCTCCTGAAGATACCAGGCAGAGCTTATTCGTGGACCTAGACCTTTGCAGAGTGCTTCAATTTATAATTCATCTTTAATGAATGCCTTATACTTCTCCTTCAGTGCCCATCTACCTGCTTCTCCCTCACTTATTTCCATGAAGGTTTGTCTATGAAGTGGTGGTCCAAAGAGGATGAAATTGTCACTCCAGAACAGTTTTTTAACTTTTTTGCGTGTGTCATGGACCCCCTTTAGCAGGGGCTCTAGCTTTAGCAGGATGGCACTATGGTCTCCTTGGAATAATATTTCATTGTCTACATTCATAATTGAAGGAAATTTAATTTTAGCTAGAAGTTAATAAAAAAAATTCTTGTTTGAACCTCAAATACTTTCTAGTTGTGTGACTCTGGGGTTTACCTCAGTTTCCCCAATTGTAAAATGGGGATAATAAATCATTATTTCCATGGATCAAATGAGATTGTATTTCTAAAGTATTTAGCATAGTTCCTGTCACATAATGAATACTGTATAAAAATAATTTATTCTTAATAATAACTATAATATATACCACCCTGACTTGTTGTAAGGATCAAATGAGATCAAAATGTTTAGCACAGTGTTTGGCATATAGTGAGTACCCAATAAATGCTTCTTATCTTCCCCATTCTTACATAAATGCTAAATATTATTGTTGATGTTATTATGCCATTTTTTCCATCTAAGTTAATGGACCACTATGAAATCTCTCAAGAATCCCTGCTCCCAAGAAAAGCTCTAAGTTGCCCACTCCACCTATTTCTTTTCTACTATGTTTCAGGGAAATGTCTGAGTTTTTTAAAATAATACTCACATATATGATTAGTGAAAATAACCTGATCTGCTTTAAAAATATATATCTTTGTGTTCTTTTTGTCTTTTTTAGGCAACAAATTTGAGTGGTTCACGTATAATATTGATAAATTCTGAATAGCATTTGTGCCTTGGAAGAAAGGAAAAAAGAAAAAGCAAAGAAATGGGGATATAAGGCTGATGATTGAGGAAAAAAAGACAGAAATGGTTTATAGATAAACATATAACTTCATTCTATATTTTAAGAAGAATTCACTTAAAAGAAAACAAATTCTCCAGGTTCAGACATTCTCCCAGAAAGCCTCATAATCTGACTTTCAACATTTCTTCTGTCTCTTCTTTCTGCTGTGATTCAAAGACAAACATTTCTTTTGTTGGCAAGATCCTAGGTTTTAAGAGTATTGAGTGCCCAGGACCACATTGCTCTTTGGAACATGAACTTCACTTCATTCAGAAAGGCTGTCCCTACTTTGTGATAAACGCAGAGGTCTGAGACAAAGCCATGCTAATTGGAATTGGAGGGACACCAGATGAGTGTCAGATAAAAATAAATGTTCTTGCAATCAGCTATTCAGTCTGCTAGGGGACCCAAAGGGATCAAGACTGAATGGGAGTTGCAATATCTGTCATGGTTCAGACCAGTATTACAAAAGTTTCCTTCTTCATCTAAAGCCGAGTTAAATTTTCTGAATTTCTAAGACCTGAAAAACACAGCTAAAATCCTATAAAACTAAATTCTATTGTATTTTTTCCATTTTTTTTCTGGTACTAGCTGAAAAAAAATCTCCTGACAGGTCTCTTAACTTCATTTCTGTTCTTAGCTCAAAATGAAAGAAAAAAAGGGCTGGACTTTTTAAGATTCACATAAAGGTCTTCTTTAAGCCTGAGGTCAATATTCGAAAGATACTTTTTTTAAAAAATTCAAGTTGTCTTGGCCAACTCTGTTGGAAAGTTGTAAAGGAACAAAATCAACTGAACTGCAGATGGGAAAGGGAATTCTCTAGCTTACATTGAAAAGGAAACCTAGGCGTCTTAGGTCAGACTCCAAAGTCCACAAATGCAATTAAGACAATGTAGAGGAAAATGAAAGATCCTTGAGCAAGCTATTTTGTGTTGCTGCTGCTACTACTGTTATTATTAGTTATTGTTTAAGAAATGCTGATAAATTTTATAAAATACATATTATGGCAGCTCTGGCTGGGTATAGTTGGGACAGATCAAGAATAAAGTTATTATCACCCAAGTTTGTTCGTTTGTTTGTTAAGGTATTGATTTCAGTAACTTTATCTTTTTAGAATCACATTTTATTTTGGATGGTCACATAGAACCCTTGATATATACATGAAACTAGGGTAGGAGTGGTTGGAGGACAAAAAAAGAGATCACCAGATATGTGTTATACATGAACATGTGTGTATTTGTGTGCTCATAAAAAAAAAATCCTTCTGAAAATGAGGAAGACCTTTGTACTCCCTCAAACAGTGATTATTAACTCATTTCATTTGGTGTTTGAAGGAGATTGCATGATTGCTTAGGATGTATGCTGTAGGCTTCTAAAAGGAAGGCTCCAGAATCAATTTTGTGGTAGCGGGCTTGATGTGACTAGCTTGCAGATTCTACATGGCAAACTATAAACTCATTTGGCCCATTTTTTTAATATCAGAGTTAGGTGACCCTCACACTTATACAAACATTCACCAGAATGACCCCCACATCTCTGACATCAGGCAAACAATTTCAGGATTTTTTTTCCATTCTCTGGGGTGATGGGCAAGGGCACAGTTATTCTGTATTGTGGGGAGAAATGCCAGTCTCTAGTCAACACCACTATTTCCCAGAAAGATTTATATCACTCCAATACACACACACACACACACACACACACACACACACACACACACACACCTGCAAGGTCTGGTAGAATCAAATCAATATGCCCCTTAACCTCACTCATTTCCTTACCTATGTGGGGCAAGGGACTCTATGAAGTAATTTTATTGGAAAAACGAATGGACCAAGAATTAGGACTCCTGGATTCTAGTCTTAACCCTACTACTAAGAAGCCATGTTGCTTGGAGGAAAATAACTATTGACCTGTAATGACCCTCAATAAAATGAGGGTGTGCAATTAGGTCAGAGATTCTTAACATTTTTACATGTCACAGACCCCTTTTGGTAGTCTAGAGAAGACTATGAACCCTTCCTGCTTACAATAAGATGTTTAAATGCATAAAATATACAGGATTACAAAGGAAACAAATTATGTTGCTATATAGTTAGCAACTTTAAAAAATAAAACAAGATTACAGATTTATTTTTACAGGTTAAGAACCTTCCATCTAAATGATCTGTTTTCTCTTCATTCTCATATTCTTATATATATTCTAAAATATGGCCCAGCAAACAATAGACTCCTAGTCACCAGAATCTTGATCCCTACTCCTTAGGAAATTTACTGAGACAAGGACAGACAAGAGAATAACTCCATTTTTGAAACATGATGTCTACAAAGTTTTATCCAGTTTTTCTGACTAGCCAATGTGTTTCTGTAAAAAATCATTTCCCCATCATCAAACAGTGAGAAAATGTCCTACCAATAAATCTGAAAATACAGATTGCTGCTTAGTCTACTTTTTCCCTACTCCTAAACCCCAATCTATGCCCCACCTCAAAATGGAAGTGCTCTCTTATTGGAGGACATGAATTGAATAACTGATGTGACTGTGGGCAAGTCATTTAACTACACTGCTTCTGAATTCCCATCCATAAAAGAGGGATATTATATAGGTAGCATGGTATATTAAATAAAACTCTGGGCTTAAAGTCAACAGATCTGGATTTAAAACCTACATTGCTAATTGAATAGGTTATCATGGGACAAGTCTATTTCTTCTGAGAACCTGTTTCCTCATCTGAAAAATAGGGATTTTAAAAGTCCTATACAACCTATCTCATGGAATCATTTCAAGGAAAGTGCTTTGCAAACCTTTAAAATGCTACATAAACATACATTATTTTCTTTTTCTTTACCCATTTCACTGTGTTCCTGTAAGTAAAGATAAATAAAAATATCCCTAAGCAGTACTCTGACATCTTTCCAAGAAAAAAAAAAAAACATTATCTAGTTAAGGTTTTACTTTGCTAATCTGCAATTTTTATTTTACGGGCTAAGGCCAGGACAGCCTGAGGACCAAAATTTCCTCTTGGGCTTCTTTGATATTCTCAGTCTAGGTTAAACAAAAATTAATGAGAATCCTTCTCTCATATTGAAACATAACTCATTTAGAAAATTAAACTTGGGACCAAGTATTGACTGATATTGGATTTTTGTTGGTATTTTGAAGTTTTCTTTCACAGACATAAAGTCTTCTATCAGAACTTGTCCAATTAGAACCATAGAATCTTAGTGCTGGGAGGGTCATCTAGTCCAGTCTCCCATCCTCAGATTGAACAGAAAAATAACTACAGGGGGATTTCCAGTTCTTACAATTTCACCTGCTCCAGCACTGCTTAAAGGCATCCTGCGGTTCTATCTGTAACACTCTTAATGCCAGGAGCTGAATCAAGCCCTGCTCCAAATGATCCCATTTTTAAGCTTTTCCCCTGAAACACTAACACCTATGCATAAAACCTAATTGGGCTATTCCTTCTCTCACCCACAAGTGCAGGAGAAAAAAAATCCCCTAGGATCCTGCATGGAGTATACACAGATTCTCTTAGAATCAACAGCATTAACGGACATCCACACATATAACGTCTTGACCAACATCATTTTTTAAAAATGTCTTGAATACCTACCTTTATACCACACAATCCAAAGATGTCAGTCAGATGAACGACTAGCAATATTTTGAACCCCTGTAATCTTTGCTTATTCTGAGCTGCTTAATATCACCATAGTCCTAAGTATAGGTTCACAAGCAATATGAATACATAATTCACTGTTCCCTAAAATGTTTTTATTGAATGTGTTTTTACAGAGTTAATTAATGGCATTCAGTGGGACAACACTGATTATTATAAGAGACAGTGTGGTATATTAGATAGAAAGCCAGGTAGATGTGGATTTAAATCCTATCCTTGACACAAACTGACTGTGTAACCTTAAACAATTCTCTTAGATTGTGAACTTCAAAATTTCTGGGGAAAACAAAAGTCTTCAACTAGGATTTTTCTATCAAGGGTTCTTCCTCTGGACTCCTATATATTTTATTTTGCTCATTTGGGTTTCACCAGATGACCAAAGGAATCCATGACACACAAGAAATTAAGAATCCCTGTCATATACAAGTGAAATCATACGATTAGTCTCTATCCCTAAACTCTATATACATATCCAAAGAATGGACAAAATAGTAAACAATATAGATTTTCTTAGGATCCAGATACACAATCTAAAATGATAAATCACACAGATAAAATAAATATATAGAATCATAAAACAGAGTATGTCCTGTCTGATATTACCTTTGAGTCTGCATGTTCACCTGCACGTCTAGCTGTCAGCTTACTCTTGATAATATCATCTTCCTTTCTTTAAGGAACTTCTTTACTGAAACTTATCTGGGATACTGTCACCTCCTCTATTTAAGAAATGTTGGGAATCCCCAACATTATAATCTTTATTCAGTCTAAATCTTGATTTCTTATTTATACAGTAAGGAGATAGAAATATACATATACATGAATATACATATATGTGTGTATGTGTATATGTGCACATATAGGCATTGGATATATAACATCTGTACATGTGTGTATGTATCTGTATGAATATGCGCTGTGTGGTTTTCCATTTAATTTGTGTACATGTACAAGTATATATGCATGTGTGTTTAGATTGTATATATAGATAAAGATATCAATATCAATATGGATGCCGATAAAAATATAAACATAGACATATATATACATATACATATACATTATACATTTGTATTCATGTTAATATATGTATTGTATATTTATATATGTAAACACATATTATGTATATGCATGTGTATTAAATGTGTGTGTCTAGAGATAAAAAGATGGATAGACAGATAAATATAGACACATACACTAAGTAGAGGGATTCCCAATCTCATAATCTTTAATCTGTCTAAATCTTGATTTCTCATTTAAACAGTATATTCCCTGCCTAACTCGAAGTGTTATTAAAAAAAAAAAAAAACAATGTATAAAAAAACACTTTGAAAACTGCAGGGAGCTACAGAAATGTAAAAGATTAGTATAATGTTGTTAGTATTATTTTTTCATCAAGTCCTTCTCTGATGTTTTATCATGGTGGGATGAGGATCCTAATATCATAGTGAGTAAATTTTGGACTTGAAATCAAGAAGTTGTTCAGCCATGTCTAACTCTTCATGATCTCATGGACTATATAACAGTCCAGACCTTTCTGTCCTTCACTGTCTCCCACATCATATCATCTTAGTAGTTCCCATAGGGTTTTCTTGGCAAAGATATTGGAATGGTTTACATTTCCTTCTAATTTGGAGTCAGGAAGACCTGAATTCAAATTCTGCCTGAGATCCTCATTACCTGTCAGCTTCAGTTTCTTCATTTGTGAAATAGGGGATAATAAAAGCACTACCTTCCAAGTATGTTATAAGGATCAAATGAGATAACATATGTAAGTGCTTTGCAACCCTTAAAAAACTATATAATTGCTAGTTATTTTTATTATATCAGTACTAATTATAAGCTTTTGCAAAGAGAACAACATGAAAGTATTTGCAGTACTAATAGTAATTTTCTACAAAGAATTTGTAGAGGGTACATTCTTCAAATTAAATCAACATATATCCTGATATTTGGTGACTTAAATTTGAAAATGGGAAAATATAGGAATGGGGAAAAATGTATGAGCAAGAATAGTTCAGAAGAAAAAAAAAAGAATGAGAAAGTTCCCAATCTGTAGATTATACAGAAACTGCATGTCTTCAGATAATCAAGAGTTTCTTTGAGAAAAGAATTGGTAGGCATTAGATGTGGTAAGCACAAAATTATACCATAAAAATTAAATTGATTATAGTTTAACAGACCGAAAAAAGGCTTGTAACTGATGTGGGTTTTTTCCCCTGAATCAGCAGTCTGTACAAGCAGACCATAGATTCATCAGAAAAATGTCATCAAGGAATTGCATGAGAGAAAAAGAAGATGGGTTGGTCATTGGTAAGATCAAAGGACAATCAAGGGACAGCTCCCTTATAATGTAGAGAGAAAGGAAAAAAGACAAGGTCTCTACCCAGACTCCTTCTGATGAACTTAAAGAAGGATGTGGAGAAGAATCATATTGGGTGGGCTGGTACAGGTTGATTTCAATCAGCATCATCAGAGGGAATTTCCAAATAGCTGAAATCAGAGATCTATTTGAATTATGATTACTTTTATGAGATAAGGCTAATTGTTCTTTTCTTGAATCTTTGGAATCAAAGCAGGATGAAGAAGAAACATTATGAAATCCCTTAAAGTGAGCCAAGAAGAATGGATATTCATGGAATATCAATGGAAACAAGCAGTTTCCCATTGGGAATCCCTACAAACCTTATAAAGACATGGGAGCAGCAACAAGGTAAGCAATCTCTTAGGTAGATCTTTGTTATTTAACGAAAGCTGTTTATCTACCAGTTGGGAATCCCCAATGCCACTGGACAGAAATTTTCCCAGAAATATAAAAAACTACTATCCTACTAAAAGGGAATATATGATATTGTATGAAATATAAAGGTTACACAGTGTAAGTTATCATTTATTCAACCAATTACCATTTTAAGATTCCATCAGTGTAGTCTATGGGTTCTACAGTGACGGCTATGTTGTTGTTCAGTCATTTCAGTCATTTCCAACTCTGGGACCCCATCTGGGGTTTTCTTGGCAAAGATACTGGAGTAGTTTGCCATTTCCTCCTCCAGCTCATTTAACAGATGAGGAAATTGAGGCAAAGACAGTTAATTGACTTGCCCAGAGTGACATAACCTAGTGAGAGTCTGAGGATGGAGTTAAACTCATGAAGATGAATCTTCCTGATTCCAAACTCAGTCCTCTATTGCACCACCTTGATGCCCAAGGTCATGGGTGAAATAAAACAATAATAAATACCAATAAATCAAAGAGTCCAAATGCACAAAGACAAAAATATTTATTACAAGATCCAGATCTTTAAGCACCCGTTTTGCTTTGTATTTTTGGTCTAAGTTGGGGAATTGTATTTGAACATTTTCATAAGAAATAAACACAATTCAACATGATCACACTCCAAGGAGCCACCTGTTTCTTCTTTCCATATGTAGAAGGCAATAGTCTCCTGGTATTAGTACTGCCACTGAGCATTTCTATAATCCTTTATTTGTGCAAAGCACTTTGCAATAATTTCTTAGTGAGTAGTAACATAAGCATTTAAATCCTTTTGCAATTTTATTTTACTTTTCAAGTGACTCTTTTTCATCAGCACTAAACACTTTTTCAGAATGCTAAATACCACATTTTAGCATTTAGTCCAAGCTACTAGAGTCAATAAGGGCTAAGCTATATGTAAAAATTAATAACTACAACTAACAGGATTGGTCTTATCCATTGAGAGAATAAGCTTCTACTTGGTGAAATTCAAGGAAGGCAAATAGCCCCTCCCACATCTCCAAATATCTCCTCACCAATCTATCATTAATGACTGGAATTTCACATTAAAATAGCCTCTTGTGTTGAGGCAACAGCTGTTTTTATTTTTGTCATTCACATAATTCACATAATCATGTGAACTAGCTTATCCTATCCTTTCAGGACAAAAATCCCTTACATTTATATAGTGCTTTTATCATTTCCAAGGCATTTTTGTCAAAATATTTTCTCATTTCATACCATAAATTCATGAAGTAGGTAGGGATTATTATCCCCTTTTTACAGATGAAGAAACTGAGGATAAAAGTGGTTAAGTGACTTGTCTAGTAAATGGAAATGCTGGAAATAGCAATCTAGTGGGTTTTCTATTTCCTCAAGAGAACAAAGCCATTCTGTCAGCAGAGGGAAAAGAATAGGGTAATACACAGAAAGAATGGTTCTCACTAGGAATACATTGGCAACCAGGAAAATGAGGCTCTAGATACCATGGGTGCAATGAAAAGAAAGAGGAGAGAAGAATATTTTAAGGGAACAGAATCAATCTATTCTCCCTTTTTCTTGGCGGCAGATTCAACGATGTTTATTTTAACTGGGACTTTATGCTTTCTTGATTTGTTTTTTTCTCCATTCCTTACAGCTTCTGTCTTCCTTGATTCCAAAGATAGCCAAGATAGAGGTAAGGTCTCTCTAACTTTTCCATGTTTGTCTTAAAAGAAAAATATCTTTCCCTTTAAAGTAACCAGAAGGGTGCAATCACATCCAATCTGACTCTGAGGCATGAAGTCCTGAAAACTTAGTCCATATGTGAGAATAGTAACCAATTTGGACACAGGATTACTAGAAGGAGATCTTTGACTAATAGCTTGAAGAAAGTCTTGTTCTGCTTATTGGGGAGCTTTCTGAGGGTGTGGTAATAATAGATCAGACATAAGAACTATGGGAAGAGCAAGAATGAACAGTGAGGCGATTTGCTTTGATTTATCCATCTTCAGTATTGCCTTCCATAACTTCAGGTATCCTCACAACCCTATGGAGCTTTTCTTTGTGACTAACATAGGATTGATGAATGCCAGCTTCATATTCTGATTGGTTCTGAATTGTGCTTTACAGCGTTCCAAAACTTCATAAAATGAATAAGATACAATCCAAGCTAGAATGGATAAGTCTATTGAATTATGAAGGTAATTGAAGCTGCAACCTGGAGCTTCATAGCCACGGTCACTCTACAAAGTCTTTTTTTAATTGAAAAACGGTCATTTTTTTGTTCCCCAGAAGCTCTACTTAAGCCATACTAAGAAACCAGACATTTCATCCTCTCCAGCTTCTGTACCCAATGGACAGAGACATGTTTAACAAAAGGGAAAATAAAAACTTGAAGAAAAGAAAAAACATTTGTCTCTTTCCCCCCAAAAAAAATGGATTCTAAAAAAGGCCTTAGAAAATAGAGGCAGAAATTAAATATAATCTTAAGACAAAATAAAGATCTAGACAGGTTCTAGGTTCCAAAAGAAATTCTTTGTAACTCCATTTGGGGTTTTCTTGGCAAAAATACTAGTTGCTATTTCCTTCTCTAGTTTTATTTTACAGATGCAGAAATTGAGACAAATTGGATTAAATGATTTGCCAAAGGTTACACACCTAGTTAGTGTCTGAAACCAGATTTGAAGTCAGAAAAGGAGTCTTTCTAAATCTTGTCCAGCATTCTATCCACTGTGTCACCTAATACTGGAAATATAACAATCTCCTAAACCGGTTTGATCTGGCTCTAGCATAACCCTATTTCACCCTCACTTCATATCTCTACTATTAAGACCTATATCATTTAAATTATCACAGCATTTATCACATTATACTAGATTTTATTCTCATTTTCTGCATTTCATTTCCCCAATTAGATTATAATCAATTAATAGTAAACATTTATTAAAAACTTACTACATACCAAAGAAAAAGTTAAGTTCTGGGAACAAAAAGAAAGGTAGCAGCACAAGAACAGTCCCTACCCTTAAAAAGCTTACCTTCTAATAGGGAAGACCATATGTAAATAAATAGGTACACTGAAAATAAATAACAATAGAAGAAAGGTAACTTTCCTTAAAGGGGAAGATTCAAGACTGTAATAATCAGAATATAATTAAAGATAAAGAACTTTTTTGCAGTATCTTACTTCATATCTAATTCAGGGCCTTGGACATAGCAAGGCCATGTGATAAATGTTCTGTGGAAAGAGACAGCTTTGCTTTAAATATAGCACCACTTCCAATTTGAATTTTGCAGGTTATATCATTAAATGCTAAGAAAATTCATAATAAGGAAACTCTCAACAAGGGGTAGAGATATTCAGGAAAGTTTTATGAAAGAAGAAAGTCTTGAGTTAGGTTTAAAGACATTTTCCAAGTGTTAAAGACCTTCCCTTCCCTTCCTTTCTTTCCTCCTTTCTTCCTTCCTCTCTCCTCCCTTTTTTCTTTTTTCATTCTTTCTCTTCTTCTTTATCTCTTCCTGTCTTTCTACTTTTCTTCCTTCCTTCCTTTCTTCTTTCTTTTTCTCTATTCCTGACTCCACAGAGAGGATAGAAAAAGAAATTCCAAGCTAGGGTAAATAAGAAATAAGGTAGAGATGTGAACATAAGAAGTATAGTTAAAAGATAAGTTATCGTTTTTGTTCTTCATACTTGAAGAGAACCATGATATCAGGAAGGCGATATCATGACATGTAAGTGAGTTGGATTTAAATGAGGGTGGGCTTTGCAGTCACCACCTCAATTTCTCCTTCAGAACCATCAATATGGATTATACTATAGGTGAAAGATGAATTTGAATAGATATTTGTAAGAAGAAAGGAAAGAAGGGGATAGTAAATGATGAAAGCCTGAATGACAGTCAAAAGCATTTGGATTTGACTCAATTAGCTGTTCAAAACCACTGTAAATTCTTATTGAAAGGGATAACACAATGAAAACTATTTTTTAAAATGTCAAGATTAAGATTTAGTAAGACACAGAGCTATGCCCAAGATTTTCCATAAAATCAAAGCTGATTGGGTTATCTGATATTAAAAAATCTTCCCAGAGTTTCCAGGATTTGAAAATAGAATATTTAAATGGGCTTCCCCTGTCATTCATCACAAGGAAAACAAGCTTCTGGGTCAAACCATGGGGAAAAGGCAACAGGTGTATCAGGGCCATTTTTTTTGAATTAAGGCCAATTTGTGCCTATTGAATCAAAGTGAAACTCCTAAGAATATGCCCCAGTAGGAACTGAAACTGTTTGCAAAGTTTCACTTAAGCCTTGTGAACCCTCCAAAATGGCTTTTCTCATGAAAAAGACAGAGAAATACCCCTAACAACTCATTCTGATTTAAAACACAATGAATTGTCAGAGGTTAAGTAGATGTAGACAAAATAAATTCTAACTTTTTTTCTTAAAAGCATAGAATTTATTCATCATAATGTTGTTTTTCTTTATTAAAAGTATATACCAGGACAGTTACATGGTTCAGGGGATAGAACACTGGGTGTTGAAGTCAGGAGAACCTGAGTTCAAATCCAGCTTCAAACACTTAATAGCTGTGTGATCCTCGGCAAGTCACTTAATCCCATTGCCTCAAAAGAACAACAGCCTGCTAAAAAATATTCTGAAAACAGTGGATTAGGCATTTGAAGGCCTAACTTCTATTCTTCTGCCACTATCTAGCTATATGACCTTAAGCAAGTCATTTAAGGAATTTGTAAAGGATCTGTACTTTCATATTGACATTTTGGGACCTCAGTTTCCTTACCTAAAAAAATTGATGAATAGGACTTAAAAGTTGTCCAAGGTTCCTTTCCATTCCCAATCTAAGATACTATTTCTTCAGCATAAGAAACTCCCAAAGTGGAAACTCCCTTTACCAACCCAAATGACAATCACTATTTGACTAAGTACATAGGTTCTGGGAAGTTGCTTGATGATACATAAAAGTTATGACCTGCCCAGAATCACAGTCAATGTCAGAAACAAAATCCAAGCCCAGGATTCTCTTTACTATTGCAGGCTTCCAGAAAATTTCTTTCTAAAAATGATCATCATAATATCTGCCTTGCCTATCTTACAATATTCTTGTGAAAAGTAAGTGTAAAAATTCTTTGAAAACTATGAGTCATTCTACAAGTCCAAGAAGCACCAGGAGTTCAATAAGTGTTGATTGCTTGTGTTATTTAGGTAATATTTCTTTCCTTTTCTTTGCTTTTCCTTCTGGTCCTTTCTTCTATCTTTCTTCATTCCTCCATCTTCCATTTTCTTTCTTTCTTTCTTTATATCTTCCTGTCTTTCTACTTTTCTTTCTCTCTTCCTTTCTTTTTTCTCCTTTTTTTCTTTCTTTATTTATTGTACCAGACTTGAGATTTCAATATAGGGAACTTCTTCTTAGGAAAATCCTTCTATCAGTGTAAATTAGCAAGACTTGTTCTGAAACTAACATTCTGAAGGAATTAAGAATCTTAAAAAGTGGGGAGTACAGGTGGAATTACAGAAAATGTTTTATACTTGCTCAGCATCCTACACTCAAGACATGCCTAAAGCAGCATTTGAATCTGGGTCTTCCTAACTCTGAGGCCATCTCTCTAGTCAGTTTTTTCATTCTGCCTCTCAGTGAACATTTATTACTTTAAATTTTCTTTAAATGATTATATACAGCAACTCTTCCAAGACAAAAAAAATGGAAATTGAGGAGATGCCCATCAGTTGGGGAATAAACTGTGGAATAAAATGTGAGATTGTCATGGAATATTATTGTTTTATGGGAAATGATGAGCAGGATGCTCTCAGAAGAAAAAAAAAACTGGAAAGTCCTCCATGAACTCAAGCAAAGTGAAATGTACTGTATATAACGTAATAACAATGACCTAGAGAAGAAACTGACTGAATACAGATTGAAGAATTCTCTGTGTGTGTCTCTGTCTGTGTTGGGGGGTGGGGACAATGGAGAGAATCTGGAACTCAAAAGTTTTCAAAATAAATGTAAGAAATTGTTTTAAATGTAGCTGGGGGAAAATATTAAATAAATAATTTTTTAAATTATCTCTACATGTAATTGGAAAAAATAAAAGTAAAGAAAATATGCCTTATCTTTTTATTCTCACAACTCATCATAGGAGAGAGGATATAAATGTATTATTATGTCCACTTTACAGATGAGAAAGCTGAGGCTTAGAGAGGTGTCTTACTCAGAATCACATAACTAGTAATTATTTCTTCAATCAACATTTACTATGTGCTGACTACATGCCAGGCACTATGCTACATGCCAAGGATACAAAGACAAAAACAAAATTGTCTATTCTCCAGGAGAGGGAAATGACATATACAAAGGCATCTATAAGATACATTACAAAAGAGATATGAAATAATCTTAGTGAGGAAAGCAAGAGCAGTGGAAAGATGAGGAAAAACTTCCTGTCAAAAATGAGGCTTTCAATTTAGCCTTGAAGGAAACCAGGAATTCCAAAAGTCACAGAGGTATATTCTAGACATAGAGTACAATTAATGCAAAAACAAAACAAATGAACATCACATATGAAGAATAGCAAGTAAACTACTATGTTTCACGCATAGTCTGTCATCTCCTACTCCAGTGTCCATCCTGTCTTCTCATTCCCACCAATTTAGGGGAGCATACCTTCTCCCAACCTTATGAGTCCATGAACAACTTCCTTTGTTTATAAAATACTATATTTGAGATTACATCTCCCAGAAGTTCACATACTTTTCCCTTGAAACTCTATAAAATTAACTTCCCCCAAATCGGCCATATTCAGAGAACATGTTTGAGTTGGAAGAATTATTTATGTTATGAAATGGCGTTATGTGTAAGAAAACTGGAAAGAAAGGTCAAGTTATAAAGAACCTATAAACAAAAAACAGAGGGATTTTATAAGATATCCAAAAGCCTTAAGAACTCCTGATTCTAGCAAGGCTATATGGGAGTGATTATAGACAGCAGGAAATTACCTTTATAAAATGTCAAGAACAGAATTTGAATCTAGGTCCTCATGATTCCTGGGTCTAGTATAGAATCCATTATAGCTCCTTTTGTCTCTATCTTAATTAGCATCAAGACTGTCTCAATGACTTCATCATATTCCTACCTCTCCCCACAAAAAAAAAATCAAAATCAATAAGATAAAAATCAATGCACATTCAGTCTGAACAGATTCCCCCAAGCAGAACACAAAGTGTTCATACTGTGTACTGTACATTGGAACTATGATGCTCTCTGAACAGTCTATGTCCTAGGCCAAATTAAACCTTCTTAGGCTTGGACTTGGCAGCAAGTGTCATAACTAACCTTCCTTAGTCACACTCAGCCTGTGAGCAGAGAATTTTATACAGTTGACCTTTATGAAGGGATCCACTGACACATAATTAAAATCTGAAGTAGCTTTGCTGAAACATCTGATTTAAAAAACCTACAAATTTAAACCAACAAATATGAAGAAAATTATTGATCTATGCCAAAGGAAGCAAGATAAAATTATTTCTGGTATTAGACTCATATATAAAGAATGATAACACTTATTTTATAGCAATTTAGAAAGCACTTTCTTCACAACAATTCTATGAGTGCAAGTATTCTTGTCTTACAAATAACATATTATTGGGTCAAGTCTAAATCTAATTAGTCACCAACAGGTCCTATGTCAAGCCCCACTTGGTTGTTGTTTGGGTCCTGATTGACTTAGATTCAATATAAATAGCAATCATTTCTGCTTTGATCAGAAACACTGAGGGTTTTTCCCTCCCAGATTGATTCATTTATTTATTTAAATTGTTTTAGACTAGGTGAGAGGAGATTCTTAGCCTCAATTGCTACATAGCCTTAATCACTGAATGGGTGCAGCTTCAGTCAAACTGAGCCTGTTGAACATCTCAGATTAAAAAGGCCAAGGTCTCCCATTGTATCCAGGGCCTTCTCCTGACTGGCCACTAGAGCTAGATGGCTCTGGAAGGGAAAGTGAGGCAGGTGACTTTGCCCAGCCCTCCCTCACTTAAATCCAATTCAATTGCATGTCACTGCATCATCACTAGGATGTCTTGGGACCTGAGTTCAAATCTGACCTCAAACACTTAACACTTCCTAGATGTGTGACCCTGGGCAAGTCAACTTATCCCCAGTTGCCTCAGCAAAAAAAAAAAAAAAAAAAAAAAATTAATAAAAAAAGTAGAGGACAAAGGACAAACAACAACAACAAATGGGCCAATGATTAAAGGGCCTTTTAACCTTCACTCTAGCACTTCACTGTTCTTAATCTCTGCCCCAAAGCCATCACCACCCCTCTACAGAAACCTACCTTCCAATCCTTCCCAGCTCTACTGCAGACTCATTGTAAATAATTTAATTTCTCTGAGTTTTCTTAATTTTTGGATTATGTGAAATAATGTATAAATGCATAAAATTTTTCCAGCTCAAACATGTTATCTGAATGTAGCCAGATTTGGAGGAAGTTCATTTTGTGTATTTCAAGGGAAAAGTGTGTGAACTTTTAGGACATGATATCTCAAATGCAGTATTTTATAGGCAAAGGGAAGTGTTTGTGGACACTTAAGGTTGGGAGAAGGTATGCTCCCCTAAATTAGTGGGAATGAGAAGACAGAATGGAAGCTGGAGCAGGAGATGAAAAATTAGGCAGGAGGTACTGGAGGCAGCTAACTGGCATTCAGCCTCTGTTTAGAGATGTGGATCTTATTGAACTTTTGGTCCTTACCAAACTTTTCCTGGCAAAAGGATTGATATAGACAAAGTCGTTTGCTTTTCCCCCTTCCATTTTGACTTACTTGAATTGTTCCTAACTTTTTTACCTATGGGTTCCCCTTATTTGGGAAGAAGCAAGCAATAATAAGAAAGAAAAAAGGCACTGAATAACTTGAGATTCATAAACATAGGACAAAGCTCAAACTTTGGTCCAAAATACTCTTCTAGCTGGATACTTGATCCACGTGAGCCAATCTCAGTGATTTCTGAATTATTCATATTTGCCAAATTTTTTGAAACAGAGCAAAACTTAATCTCATCTCCTTCAGTCCCTCTCCTCTCCTCCACTCCCCCCCACCCACGATTTTTGACAAAAAGAGTTTGATTCAGGACACAAATTTAAGTGGCAGAAAGAAGAATGGGGAAGATTCTATTAAAGGCAAAATTTTGCTTCAAGATAGTTAGGTCTGAAAGATGGTCCACTATTGGTTAAGGAGTGTAGTATAGACTCTGACTAAAAGAAAATTACTACTCCAACTCCAGCACAGGAAAGAAATAATAAAGAATAACTCTGCCCATATTCTGAATGTTGGGAGGAGCTGGTTTGCTTTTCATATGAATTATTTCCAACTCCAACTTCAAGTGCTCCATTAAAAAAAAATTGTACATAGTTAATTCTCTTGTGGTTATCTTCTAATAATTTTGTAATATCCACAGGTGAAGAAGGAGGAAGGAGGGGAAGGGGACAGGAAAGACTGAAGAAAACTTGGCTAGAACTAAATAAGCAATTCTCAGAATAATGTACTGAAAAAGGTGATCTCTAGAAGTCCTTGTGTTTTAAATGAGTTTAGCTTGAATATCTCTTTGTACTTTGCTAAACAAGCTCTGCATTTCCTCTCTGTGCTGTACTTATAGATCTGCATCATTTGGGATCAAATTTTACTTTGGAATTAGGCTTCTCGGTGAAATTTGCCCTTAGGCCTTCAATTCTACTTTGCTTGCTTTACAGATAGTCAAGCTTACAGAAAGAGGCTGTTCCTCCACCCAACCAGTTCTCTCCCTTGGCACATGTTCCCTTTGTTCCCCTACCAACTTCTACATTTTAATGAACACCTTTGAGCCTTAAAATCAAGAGTACCACCAAGTAAAGGAAATTTTAGAGCAGAAATAAATCTTAGGGATCATGGCTTCCAAATCTCTCATTTGAAAGTTGAAGGTACTGAGATCTAGAGACCTAGACTGAATTGCTCAAGGTTACATAGTTAGTATGTGACAGGGCTCACACTAGAACCCAAGACCCCTAATTGCTAGCCTATCGTGCATATAATACTACTCTATATAAACTCAGAATTGGAAGGCAGAATTATACAATGGAAAAATCAGAAGAGTTAGTGCCTACCCTTTGTGACCTTTAATTGAATCATTCAACCTGGGTGGGAAATGGGTGAGATGACTTTTTGGGTCCCTTCCAACTCCAGATCTATCATTTACTTTAATTCCTAGTTCCTTGTCCTCCAGCAACATCTTTCCATTCAACATAAATTATTCCACTTACATTATATCTTCAGGACCCCAGGAAGGGACATATAAAGAGATAGGTGGGCAACCAGTTTGTCAATGTTTCATGCTAATCCTGCCTTGACCTTGTACCCCATTTCTAATAATTAGGTTTCTATCTTATGTTTGGTACCCTCCCACCCACTCATTCTTAAGCTCTTGTTTTGAATCTTAGCCTGGTATCTCAGTTCCTCAAAAATTGGTGTCCTGCCTTGTTCACTCCATTTTTTCAAGAATAGGTGCATGCCTATACTTCTCTGTTACTTAAAATCTAGTTTCCTAATACAATGTCCCACCTACTTGCTAAGACACTCCATACTACTAGGTATCCCAATGGAGACAGCGTGTCTGTCTGGATATTCTCTCATTTCTGGCTTCCAGAACCGACTCTACACATCTGCCCTGCTCTAGTGGGCTCCCCTATCCCCCTCCACCTGCTCCAGTCTGGTCTGTTCTGCCATTGGCCAAATCTAGTCCTAAAAGATTACAGGTTAGGAATGGAAGAAAGAATTGAGATTTCTACAGTCATGAAGACAAGGAATTTGTACCCATGTTCCTTTTTCTCAATCCTTCAGGCCTCCAGAATAAGAATGCTTATATTTCTTTATGAGAAGGGAAGGAAAAGGAGCAGGCTTAAGATTCCTAAGGGTCCTAAGCACAAATGACATGGAAACCCATATAATTCTCTCAAATTGTAGGAGTTTTTACCCTAAATCATTAGTTCAGTAAATTCATACATTCTGAGAGAAACACACTAAAATTAATGACTAGTGATTTTGAGTACGTGCCCATTCTGCTATGATGTTTCCTGATAAGAATACTTCAATATCCCCTAGCAAATATCTAGTTATTTATCATCCCAGAAGAAGGAAGGTCTTAATAACATGAGCTCTGACTACAGCTCTCAGCATTAAATCTGTTGTTGAAAAATAGGATGAGCCCGCTAGGCATTTGGAGGGAATTATCAAGTTAGAGGATTAGTGAAAGGTGATTCTTCTGTGTATCCCCCATAGTCCAAGTAAGTATGTAGACACCGACAAATCTGCCTCTGGAAAGCCCAGTGACTGCTCCCAGCACAGGTAAATCTGCTGAACAGACAGGTCAGAATCAGATAATTTCAAAGCTAGGAGGGACCTCAAAGGCGACTGAGTCCAATCTATGCTAGGCCAACAGTTCCTTCTCCTGGATCCCTGACAAGTAGTCATCCAACTTCCACTTGTAACCTCTCTAGAAAGCCCATTATAATTCATAAGTGAATTTAAAAGGAAAGAAATATCATGATAGTTGACTTAAGTATTTCTAAGAGTTTTGCAGACCTTTATTGATTAATACTCAGAACATTTCATCAAAGGCACAGTCATCCCTATTTCTTCAGGTGTCTAAGCTAGAGCCAATCACTTCAGCACAAAGAGCTTCAGCAAAAGAAAAGTTGATGGTGTGTTAACTGGTGCATTTAAAAGTGAGAATGTGTGTATAAGAAAAAAGTTACTTCTATATCTATCCATAGGTTTTTGAGTAAAGACAGAGGCCAGGGACAATATTTATCTTTCATGTAACCTGCAAAGCTAAACTTCTGAAAACAACTCTTTCTCTGTGTATAACTGGGTTTATAGTTTATTACTATTGATTATGTTTTTTAAATTACTTTTTTCTAAATCTGATTCTTTAAAGGCACCAGATAAAGTCATGTTTCTTTTCAGAGTAAATAGGTCTTAATTTACAACATTTTTGGCAAGTAGTCCTTTTGTTTTTAAGATAATTGCCAAGAAAAATGTGTACTTCTACTTCTCCATACTCCTCATGCTAGATGGAGAGAAAGGCAACACTTAAAATATGCAGAATTGATAGACCAAAATGTTCTAAATTTTTATCTTTTATACTGTATATGGCATCACCAATATTAAGTTTTTGTCTCCTTGCTCCCAAATAATTCTTTAATTTTCAATATCAACCATATTTTCTTGTTCTCTTTAGTTATTTAAAATAGTAACAGCTATATCCTGTGTGGTAGTACAATTCTACAATTCATTCTGGGGAGGCTAATACTGGTGGATCAGTTGAGCTCAGTGGACTTTGGGACTTCCAGGTCTAAAAGTGATTTGGCTGCCCACAATAAGTCCAGCAGAAATATGATGAGTACCCTGGAGCAGAGAGCAACCAAGCTAGCTAAGGAGAAGTGAACTGAGCCATTTTGAAGTGAAAAAAAAAAAACCCTGATTTTAAAAATCTAATTTGTCATGTTAAAGCTTTTGGGCCCATCTTGTGATTTTGTGCCCTTGAATGATTGAAATACTTCCAGCCTAGGAGAAATTCGGAGATCCAGAATCAAAAAAAAATGTTTTATAATATTATCATATTACATTTATATAGTGTTTTATAGTAGACAAATATATTATAGAATCTCAGAATTGGAAAGGATTTATGCAACCTATAACTGGCCAGAAAAATCCTCTAGAATATCCTCCAAAAAGTATTCATCTATCTTCTGCTTAAAGAACTCTGTTTGGGTAACTCACTACCTAATTAATCAGGCCTTTCAATGGAATCATAGATATAGAGCTGAAAAGGATCCCAAAAATCATATAGTTCAATACCTTCATTTTAAATTGAGGTCAAAGCAGATTAATACATTTTTAAAGGTCACACATGTAGTAAGCATAAGAGATATTATTTAAATACAGGTTCCCTGATTCCAAAATCTGTTCTCTTTCCATTGTACAGTTTTTTTTCCCACTTAATAAGTGTTTGCTCAATTCAAGTTAAGGCAACAAGCACTTATGAAGTGCCTACTGCTATGTGCCAGGCAGTGTGCTAAGTGCCAGGGATACAAAGAAAAGCAAAAAAAGAAAAAGCCCCTACTCTCAAGAAATATACAGTCTAAATATGAAGACAACATACAAACAACACTGTACAAATGATATTAAAGAGGATAAATCAGAAGTAATCTCAGAAGAAAGATGCTAAGATTAATGAGTTGGAAAGGTTTCTTGTGAAAGGTAGGAATTTAGCTCAGATCTCTAGGAAGATGGGGGGGAGAGAGAGAAGGTAGAGATGAGGAAGGAAAGAGAGGGCTGGGAACAGGGGAATAACCCAGCAAAAAATGCCCATAGTTAGGAGATATATCATTCATGTAGGACTCAGGACAGTGCTTTTTCCAACCAGCTCCTTAAATGAGTAGAATTACAAGAGGAATGGTAGCCATCTCCTACCTCTCCAATTCCTGACACTCAATTTTGTTCCCTGAAGTTATTTTGAGTCAGAGTTTTTATTTCTATCACCTATCTACCCATCCTTTCCTTTTTGCAAATGATAATGAGACCAAGATATCATTAAACAATAATCAAGATTTACAAGGGTTAATTAGATGGTAAAACAATTTGGGGAGGCAGATGGAAACAAGGATCATAAGAGCCAAAACTAGTATGAGGTAGTTAGCTCTCTGCCTCAGGATGTCAAAAAAGTGGAAGATGCTAACAGCACTTACACTCCTTTGGCAATTTAGAAAGATCTCAACTTAGTACCTCGTCAGCAAGGTTGTAAATAACTAAAATGAGAATTTACAAAATACTACCTAGCTTCTACCCTCTGGTTGCTATGCATCAAGTCAATGGGTGTGACTCTTGTGACCTTGTTGTGTCCTGGGTCTCCATCCATCCACATGGGCTGATGTCCCAAGCCATCTCTAAGTACCAAACATATCTGCATTTGTCTTAAACAGTCCACTTGAGGATACTTTTCATG
Organism: Antechinus flavipes; assembly: GCF_016432865.1. Classification (NCBI taxonomy): domain Eukaryota; kingdom Metazoa; phylum Chordata; class Mammalia; order Dasyuromorphia; family Dasyuridae; genus Antechinus; species Antechinus flavipes. The sequence continues at coordinate 214,355,782 of NC_067398.1, read as the reverse complement.
CAGTTCATCCCTGAACCATTTTGTGAAACTTGAGGATCGTTAAGTTTAAGGCTCTGAAGATTTTTTAATGAAATTTAATTCAGCCTTTAGTTCAGAGTCAAATACAAACATACACCAAAAGGTTCAGACAGGTGCCTCCTTTTCCCCCCATTTTTCAGAACCATTTGATTTAAAACTTGAATAGAACTTCCTCTTCCTTTTACAGATGAGAAAACTGAGGTTAAAATTTTCTGACTTTAGGCCCAGTGCTCTGGCATATCACCACCTCAATATCCTAAGGCAGCCATATTCATGTCATTTATTTCTGTACCCATCCTTTGCTCTCCTGACTTCTTTATCCACCATCTATCTCCCTACGTGTGTATATCCCCTCACTTTTCAACTTTCTTTTGTAGATTATCTTCCCTCATTAGAATGTAAGCTCCTTACAGGCAAAGACAATCTATCTTTTTGCTTCTATTTAAAATTCTAAACCCAGGGTTTAGCACAGAGCTTGAAACACAATAAACATTTAATAAATATTTGTTGACTTTCTGGACTTAACAACCCTTCTATGGGTTAATGTTATTCTTCTCTCAGCTTCTGAAAATGAAACTGGCAGAGACAGGGACTGTCTATCTTCCCTATCCACCCCCACCCCATCACAGTTTAAGTATCTTCTTTCAAACCCCTATGGAGCAACCTTGACAACAAATAGGGGCACTGCTAGCAAGGAATAAAGAGGCTCAAGAGAAAATGTCTCAAGTGGTTTTGTTTTTTTCAAAGAGATGCTCCTAGGGGGCACAGAAAGGACTTGCAAATCTCAGACCACTCATCTCTTCTCCATTAAGGGGTCCCACTAGGCATAGACTTCTGACCTTGAAGAAAAAGCACAATATAAATAATAGAATTGAAAGTGCAAGGTCTTTCGAGGCTATTTAAGTAGGCAGAACCTAAGCCCAAGAATTCCTGTGGAGAAAGAGCTTGATATGGAACTCCACAAGACTGGGCAGAGGCTTTGACCCATTGTCTTCAGGGAGAGAGAAAGCAAGTACCTCCCATAGAGTTCCATGAACAAGCTTTTGAAAGGCCTCCTAAATATCTCCTGGGCACCTTAATTGGACTTGACATATTTCCACAGGCATAAAAACAATCAAAGATTCTGATGTCACCATATTGTTTCTATTCCTCAGTCAAAATACATTGTAAGACAATTTTTTAAAAAGTTAAACTGTAGCATTCTTATTATTATCCTTCTCAGCCTAGTTTACAGAGATGGAAAGAGAGAGATACAAAAATCATTTAAAAAAAGGGGGGGGGGAAGGAAATGAAGAAAAAGAAAGAGAAGAGACAGGAAGAGAGGAGGAGAGGAAGAGACATGGAGAAAGGGAAAGAAAGAGGAAGGAGGGAAGAAGGAAAGGAAAAGTGAAAAAGAAAAAGGAAGTATGTGACAGGAAGGTGGAAGGAAGAAGAAAGGATGAAAAGAAAGGTAGCGAGGAGAGAAAGAGAGAGAGAAAGAGAGAGAGAGAGAGAGAGAGCAAGAGCACTCTGTCCATTCTGTTCTCTCAGTCTGTCAGGGAGTCAGGGAATGGGGAGGATAAGAATTGTCTTGAATAAGTTCCCCTCAGAGGCCCAGCGGAAACCAACACTCCCAGAGATCAAAGTCACAGGCACAGAACAGAGAGCAGCAACCCGGCTGACGTTTGTCCAGCCGATCTTTCCCGACAGCAGCTATTCACCAGCCCATACCCACCCTGTCACTGTTTATGTCAAACCACTGCTACCACCTTCATTGCTAAACATTCTTGAGGGGAAGGGGGGGTAGGGTTGGGAGGGGATTCATTATCTATTAATGAGCTCTTCACAGTCCCTGACCCCTGCAGCAAACACTACTCCATTCATAAAAGCCCTCAGGAGTTGGCCAAGGGGGACACAAAGCAGCCATTTCACAGCCAGGGCACCATCTTGTCCTGGTTTGCCCCATTCACAACAGAGAAGTGTAAAACAATTGTGAATGGCAGGCAGATCCTGAGAGACTAATAGACAGAAAAGGGAAAGAAGAAAGAAAAAAATGGAAAAAGTATTTGGGAAAGACCTTGACCACAAAAGGGAATAAACCTCTACAAGAAGAGTAGGGTAGCTGTGATCCAACTGCAGGATGTTTGGACACCAGCTATTCAGTTAGGGCTATCCTCTGGTCTTGATCTTCAAACCACCTGTCAAGTGGCCAAAATCTCACAGCCAGTAAATGGAGAAACTAAGTCTAAACTTTCAAGCAAGACTTTTTCCAGCTCTCCCACCAAATGGAACAAAAAGTGCTCTAACATTTTAGCTACATGTCATGTTATTATGGAATGGATTATTTTCCCCTGAAAGCTTATTTGGTGTTTTGAGGAATTAATTTCATTCATGGAGAGCAACAATTTATTTTCATGATGAAACTGGAGAAAATGCCCACTGTCTTTTTCTTCATTTCCTGCCTGTTAATGCCAAATCCCTTTTGCTCATCTCCCTATGTGTGTACTAGAAGATGAAGAGCATCAGTAACTAATCAAATTGACTCAGAATTTACCTCTGTAGATCCCAGCCATTTTGATACAAAAAAAAAAAACCAAAAACAGATATTCCAGTTTTCGTGATTACACCAACTTTTACCAAATCTCTGTAGTTTACAAAAGTGAAAATAGTTTCTCATTTCTCAAATGGACAGATTTTGTCTCCATTTTATATTTAGTATCAGGATGAAGAAAACCATCAAGGAAAGGACCATCAAACCACAGAGGTAGGGGCAAGTGCACAGAGGGCTTAGAATTATATTGGTCACAATCACAATCATAACTAGATGTGATGCTAATAGTGATAATCCTGAGAAATCAATATATTGCAACAGAGTTTCCATTTGGTTTGAATAAACTTTTTAAGGCTTTTGTAGCTCTATGTGATAGAGCAGAAAATGTGGATTTAGTGGCCACGCACCCTAGTTTAAATCTCAACTCCTCTACTCATTACCTGGGTGAGCTTAGATAAATCCCTCCCTCTGTCTGACCAGTTTTCTCATCTATAAAATAAAGGTAATTAGATGATCTCTAAGTCATTTCCAGCTCCATATCCTATGATTTTATAAATGCAATCTAGATCTATCTGAACCTCCAAAGAGGTCCTTCTCTTCCTTTGAGTCTTGAACTCACAGATTTAAAGGCTGTGTTGCTTATCTGCCATCACATATTAAATTCTCTCTCCTTTCCAAGCATAGCATTATAGATTTAGAACTGTATCAGACTTTAAATGCCCTCTAATCTAAAGGATTCTTACCCTAGGGTAAATGGATAAATTAACTTGAATGGAGGGGAAAAAATCACATCTTTATTTCAACATAATTGGTTTTCTTTGTAATCCGGTATATTTTATTTTACACATGTTAAAAAATATATTCTGAGGAATCCATAGGTTTTGCCAGTGTCAAAGGAGTACATCCTATGAAAAAAGCTTTAGAACTTGTTCAGTCCAGTTCAACTACTCTAGTTCAACCCCTGTATTTTCTCCTTTTATTTGCAAAAAGTTAAATCCGAAGATGTTATATCTTATTCATGGTCATATACCTAGTAAGTGTTAGTGGTGGGACTTGAACTCTGAATTTCCTGACATTTAATCTAGTATTTTATTTAATTGGATTTTATCTAATCTATTAATTGGAAAGAATTACTTTGACCCAATCCTTTCATTACCTCTGCTGTGCTCAAGACTTATGGAAATAGTTTGCTTACAACTGCTTCTCCACAGATATTGAGACCCTGTGATAATAAGATAAGCATAACACAGGAAACAACCCTCAGGTTTAATCCAAGTTAAAAAAAAATAAACAAATCCAAACTGTTCAGCTTCAAATGAGATACAGATTTTCATTAATTTATCAAAAATCAGCTCACATTCCTTTTATCTTTGTTTAATGAGTTCTCTTTCTCTTTCTCTCTGTCTGTCTCTCATTCTCTTTCTCTCTCTCCCCATCCCTTTTATTAAATTGTTTCTACATCAGTCAACTTCATATTTTTTAAAGAGATTTTTGCTAGCTTCATAAATACCAAAGGGTACACATGTCCTGGTATCAAAACTACAGCTCCTGACACATATCCTGATGTGCAAAGGACACTTCATTTTTCTTTCAAAGTACAGTTTAGCAAGATGGCCCCTGGGAAAACATTCTCTGCTGCCCTGGCAGCAGGATTAGAGTTTATTAGGGCTTCCCAATCTCTGGGTGAAATATTCTCCCAAGAGAAGATCACTGAGTAATGGGGCCTCAGGAAAACATGCTGACCCCAAGTCTTCCCCATTTAGAAGACATGTAAACTCAGCTTGAAAGGACTCTATAGGCTAAAAATAATCAATCTCTGACATAATACAAAATTACTTAATTTACAGGTCTTAGAAAGGTAATATAATAGATTGTCATCTATAATGCTATACTTCAAGCATAAATTTTATTTAATTTGCATGTTTAAAATTATTAGGAATTATTATTGTGCTTAGATTGACACAAAATACATATGTGTATATATGTACATATGTTTGTATAATATCTTTATATATACATGTATACATATATAATGACCTATACATATGCATTGTGTGTTATATATGTGTATGTCCTATATAACACAGTATGTAGATACTTGTAAATGTATACAATAATATATATATATACATATTCATCAAGTATATTCCCCCATAATAAGTTGTAAAGTAAATAGTGCCAGTATTCACTTTTTAAATAAGGAAACTAATGCTCTGAGATGTGTAAAAAACTGCCAATTCTGCAGCCCTTCAGAATTTATGAATATATATACTATTGTATAACTCATAAGTAATCATATATGCATATGTTTGTATATATGTGTGCTTGTGTGTCTATGTGTGTGTGATGCCTTTGTATTGCAGTATGGCAAGTACCTGGACCCTATTTTAGCCCTTCAGCTTCACACAGAATATGCTTAAACTGTACTGGCAGATAAGGAGTTGTGTTACTGCAAATTGACCGTGGGAGCCTTGGATTACGTGAAGGCTAAAGAAAATCTTTCCTCTCTCAGAACTACAAAAACCTATTTGTTTGTATGTTGTGTGTCTGTGTGTTTATCCACCATGTTCTTAGTTTCCCACAAAATGAGGAAATTGACCCAATCACAGAATCTTAGAGAGTTGGACGTTCTCAGAGACCATCTAGTGCACTGCATACAGACTGGGAATCAATTTACAACATCTCCAACAGGTGGTCTTCTGGACTTTAATTAGACTTCTAGTTAGGAAAAACTTCTTTATACTTCCATATATAAATATATGTGCATATACATGCATGTTCATAAACATATATATATATATATACTATTATATATGTGTGTATTATTATAAATACTTAAAGTATCCACTTTAAGTCCTCATAAATGACAGAGACAAATAACTTGTTCATGACTGTTGATTTATGGCCATATTTTTGAGATATGAAATTATAGAATAAGTGACATGGATGGAAATTAAAAAGGAGCATTCCACTCTAGCAGCTTGATCATACTCTAGCCCAACTCCAAGTTACCAACAGAGTTGAGCCAACCTTAGTTGCTAGAAAGGGTACTAGATGTAATATGTGATTATAAAAATTAATACAGAACAAAATTTCAAACCACAGGATTCTACACAGTCACTTATATAATAATAATTTAGATTTATATAGAACTTCATGGTTCAAAAAGTACACAATAAGGTATGAAGTGCCAATTATTATCAAACTCATTATTCAAATAAGAAGATAAATGCTCTGAGAATCACAATAACTTGTCCAAAGTCACACAGCTAATAAGTTTCAGAGCCAAGATCTGGTCCCAAATTTCTTGATTACAAGTCCAGTGCTTTTAACATAATACCATACTACCTCTTTGAATGGAATGATGCTGTCATTATCATAATAATTTGTCTACACATGTATGTATATAGGAGCATATACATAGATGACTATATACATATATAGTGTGTATTCATATGTATATATGTGTGGCGAGAAAAAAAAGAGAAAGAAAGAAAGAGTGGAAGCAAGAGAGAACAAGAAAAAGAGTGAGAAAGAGAAAAAATCATGTTTTAGGGATGATATAGCTTAGGCTTGTAGGGGTCTTCAAACTACAGCCCGCAGGCCAGATGCAGCAGCTGAGGATTATTATCCTTCTCACCCAGGGCTATGAAGTTTCTTTATTTAAAGGCCCACAAAACACAATTTTTGTTTTTACTATAGTCTGGCCCTCCAACAGTCTGAGGGACATGAACTGGCCCCCTATTTAAAAAGTTTGAGGACTCCTGGTAGAGACCATTTAGAGTAATAACCAAATCTAATTAGATTGTATTTTATTCCATTCATTCATTTTTCCAAAAAACATTTCTGAAGGATCTACTAAATGCAAGGTATTTAAAAGAAAAACCAGAGAACTACCACACTGAAGCACAATAAATCATCTTCACATGTGCAAGATTGGGGAGGCACAGCTAGAGATCAATTTATGGGGAAAAATTCTCTAGAGATTTTAATGGACAAGTTAAACATGGATTTAGACACATGGGCCAAGGAAATGAAAATGAATTTGGATTACTTGAGAGGAATAACATCTACTGATCAATTAACTAGCATTTATTAAGTATCAACTTAAAGCTTTTTGTGTGCATTATAAATCGCTTAAAGCCTGGTGAAAACTATGGACTCCTCAGAATAATGTCTTTAAATAAACGTAGTACAGTTATTCTTTCCACATTGCAACTTTCCCCATCACACTTTCAATATGTCATGGGTTGGCATAAGAAATTAAATGGGAATCTGGGGGGAGTTTTGTAGAAGCTACAAGCAATACTGAAAGGTCAACAGATGGCAAAGATTCTATGGCCAAATATATAACCAAATTTTACAATAAAATACTATAAATACCCCATTTAAAAAAAAAGAAAAAAATCAGCCATTTTTTGTTATGAAGAGAAGGCAAAAATTTTTTACCCAGATTTCCAGATCACCAGAGTGTTGTATCCCTAAACCTAGCAATGAGGAAAGAATAACTGTATATACAATTAAAAAAGAAATCAGTTCTACTGAAACACAATCTTATGTATATTTTAAAGTTCATAGACTTCAGGTTAGAAATCCTCAAGCAGTTACAAGTATTGCTCATGAAGACATACAATTAGAAGAACTCAAGGGCAAACTGCTTTGGTCAGACCATATCTGTAACAACTCATTCATTATAGGCAGCATCTTTCAAGATGGACAAGCTGAAGCAGGTTTCCAGGAGATAGCAACCAGGATAGTAAGGGGTCTTGAGATCATGTCATAGAAGTATCAATTTAAGGAACTGGGGATGTTTAGCCTGGAAAAGATGTCTTAGGAAAAAATAACAGCTATGTTCAATTCTTTGAAGAACTATCATGATGAAGAGGGATTAAATTTGTTCTGTCTGGCCCTGAACCAGGAACAGGTTTTGGAAGTTCTGACAGTCAAATTTGAGGTCAATTCAAGAAAAAGAAGAAGTCTAGCTGCCCAAGGAGAAAATAAACTGCTTTGAGATGTAGTAAGTTTTCCCAACTAGAAGTCTTCAAGTAAAGGCCAGAAGATTATTTATTGGAAATGTAATAAAGCAGATTCCCAGTCCAGTATACAATGGACTAAATGAACTCTGAAAATCTCCGACTCAGATTCTGTGATTGTGTCAATTTCCTCATTTTACAGGAAGCTTGGTGCACATGAAGTCCAGGAATGGGATCAGAAACACTGGATTCTAACCCTGGAATCTAATCTAATTAGATTCTAATTTAATACTAGCTGCATGATCCCGGGCCACATTTCTTCACCTCCTAGCCTCAGTTTCCACATCTGTAAAGCTGAGAATAACAACAACGATATGTATAAAATACTTTATAAACCTTAAAGCATTATATAAAAATATTTTACAGGAGAGGAAGTCAAGAAATTAAATGGACATTGATCAAAATGTAAAACTTAAATTGTCTCTGGATCTATTAACTGAAATAATAAACCAAGACTGAAACTATTTCAAGAGACAAAGCAAAAAGCTTCACAAATTCTTAAAAAATGATAGACAAATGGCCTGAGTATATTTTCCTTAATCAAATGTGTGTCACTTAAACAAACATTAGTGTACTTGCAAAATGTGGTCTCCTTACTTTTGGTCATCCTGCTTCATTTTGTGATATATGTGGACATGGGGAAGGAAGAGAAGGAAGGAAGGCAAGGAAGGGAAGGAGAAAAAGTAAGGAAGGGAGGGAGGGAAGGGAGGAAGGAAGAGAGGGAGGAAAGAAGAAAGGAAGGAAGGAAGGAAGGAAGGAAGGAAGGAAGGAAGGAAGGAAGGAAGGAAGGAAGGAAGGAAGGAAGGAAGGAAGGAAGGAAGGAAGGAAGGAAGGAAAGAGAGAGGAAGGAAGGGAGAAATGGAGAGAGAGAGAGGGAGGGAAGTAGGGAGGAGGAAGGAGGGAAGGAGGAAGGAAGGGAGGATGAAAATAAAACAAGAAAAAAAGATCCTAATCAAAGGAGGAAGGGAGGAGGGAAGAAGGAAAGGAGAAAGGAAGGAAAGAAAGGAGGAAGGAAGGGAAGAAGGGAGGGAGGAAGGAAGGAAAGAAAGAAAGGAGGAAGGAAGGAAGGGAAAAAGGAAGGAAGGGAGGAAGAAAATATAAACAAGAAAAAAGATCCTAATCAAAGGAGGGAGGGAAGAGGGAAGAAGGAAGGTAGAAAGGAAGGAAGGAAGGGAAGAAGGGAGGGAGGAAGGAAGGAAGGAAGGAAAGGAGGAAAGGAGAGAAAGAGGGAGGGAGGGAGGGAGAAAAGAAGGAAAGGAGTGGGGAAGGAGGAAAGAACCTCTGTTCACAGAGGTTTTGTCTGTCCTTCATTCTGAAAGAGGAACATAACATCAGGGAGGTGATATCATGACATGCAGTGAATTAGTGGCCATATTTCAGGGTGGGGGTGGTTGTTGTTGTTGTTATTTCCTGAATTGCCAATACAGATTAGTCAAGTTTTCTTAGAGATCATGTAGAACAACCTCCTCAATTTGCAGAAACAGAAAAAAAAGTATGAAAACATCAAATGATTTGCATGAAGTCATAGTGGTGTTTAATAGCAAAATCAAGATTTGGACCAAAGATAATGTAAAGTAACAACAATAACAACAAACATTTATAGAATGTTTTACTATGTACCAGACATTGTGATCTAAGTGCTTTATAATTATCTCATTCCATTCTTACAACCCTAGAAATAGATACTATTATTTTTTCCATTTTACACATGAGAAAACTGAGGCAAATGGAGGTTAAGTGGACTTTCCCAGGATCAAACAACTAGTAGGTTGTGAAACCCAAGTGGTATCAACCTAATTATAAAATTTCTTGAAGACAGGAAGGATTTATTTTTAGTCTTTATAATTCCCCATGCTTAGCATAGTGCCTTGTGCTCATTTGTTGAACACTCGTTATGTGAATCCAGGTCCTCTGGTTTCAAATTCTGTGTTATTTTTTACAGACTCTCTATTTACCACTACCCAGCCAAGCCTCTTTTGAATTGTTGTGAAGGAGAGGAAGGACAATTTTGCCAAGGAATTTGAAGACTCCCACTAATAGTCATGGTCAACTTCAAACTCATTGGTGCAATCAGTTCTCTCTGAAAGATGGCTTGGCAATTGGAAGTTTGCCTCCTGAGTGTGACAAGATTAAACAGAGCATGTACAAAGCTGCCTTTCTGATTTCAGTTAAGTGCCAAGCCCCAGTTCCTCTCTTGAGAGGAGAAAGGTGCTTCTTAACATGTGCATGGCCAAGCTGAAGCTAGAGGAGGTCATCAGGAGGAATCAAGAAGGGCACCTGTGTGCGTGTCCCATTCAACCATATTTCACTAGAAGGAAAAGAAACTCCAAACCATACAGTGGAGAAAACTATCTGCCCTGGTGAATTCAAGTTTATTACCACCCTATCTCTACCCAAAGGAGTCTCCCAATTTGGTGTTATTCCCCCTTTCCCAACAATTCAAAGGAGACAAGACTGGCTAGCAGTAAACAAACATAGCTTGCAGAGTAGTTTATTAAAATGTTATTTTTCAGCTTCATCAGCCTTCTCTCAGTAGTATTTTTTCAAGGTCTCAGCTCTTCCTTTGACTTCACAGAAGGAAATTAAACTGTTTCTTTCACTCCTGGCTGGATACAGCAAAGCCTCATTAATTCAGATTCTGCTAATTGTGACAATTCTGACAGGGGTGGACTCAAGTTTACTTTTAGTTATGGGTAGGGGAAGAGTTTTCTAATCAAATAAATTTTATAAATAAAACTACAAGGGGACATTTACCTACCAAATAGGATTAATTTTTTCTAGCATTTTATAAGTTCCTTCTTAAAATATAAAAAAAAAATTGATTTGCTAATTATAAATTATTTCTTCCTATAGCTCCCCAAGGAGTTCTGTCTGCCGCTATTAGCAGTTAGGCTGAGCCACTGAAAAATTAATAAAAACACATTTTCTTGCAAATATCACATAATTCAGACTTGGAACTAATTCAGATGGTATTAGTGTCAAATAGATCATACAAAGATCCTCACCCGGCCCAAGATCAGCCCAATCGCCCAGTTCTCTGTGCTTGACATGCCACTTGAATCTATCCACCAGCTATGAATGTCACCACTTTTATTTCAAACCTTACATTTTCTTGAAATAAATATAAAGGAGACAGCAATCAGGCAGCTGAAACAGCACTAATAAGGAGCCCCCCATTCTAGGCCTAGCTCTTCCCATAGAGTGATTGCATTATCCTGGACAAGTAAAGGAGAATCTGCTACTTTATTTGTGCTCTATCTACCTCACAATAACTTGTTTGGTTTTTTCCTCTACCAGTTAAAATCAGCAAGTGTATTTTTTTAATCTTTAGAGAATTGCCTACAGCACAGAGAGATTGAATAACATGCCCAAGATCACAGACATTTTTTGTCATAGACAAAACTTGAATCCACTTTCTGCCTCAAGTCTTTCTCCCCTCCCATCTTTCTCCATTCATCTGTCAGTGGGATATTTCCAAAGCATAGGTCTGACTGTCACCACCTTCATTCCATATGAGTTCCAGCATCAGATATAAACTCCTCTGGCATATAAAGTTCTTTATAATTTGGCCCCTTCTTATCTTTCCAGTCTTCTAATACTTGACTTCCTTTCATGAACTCTATGATGAGCTCCTCCTCTTTTCACTGTCTGCATCTCATGCTAGGAATATTCTTCACCTCCATATCTTGGTCCCTCTAGTTTCTTTCAAAAATCAGCTCAACTCGATCTAACTCAGTTTCAATTGATCAACGAGGGACAGAACCCTCCCAAGCTACACCCCCAAGAAAGAACACTGGGAAATGAATGTAAACTGCTTGCATTTTTGTTTTTCTTCCCGGGTTATTTATATCTTCTGAATCCAATTCTTCCTGTGCAACAAGAGAACTGTTCAGTTCTGCACACATATATTGTACCTATACTATGATATATTTAACATGTATAGAACTGCTTGCCCTCTGGGGGAGGGGGTAGAGGGAGGGAAGGGAAAAGTTGGAACAGAAGTGAGTACAAGGGATAATGTTGTAAAAAAAATTACCCAGGCATAGGTTCTGTCAATAAAAAGTTATAATTATTAAAAAAAAAAAAAAAGCTAAAAAAAATCAGTTCAACTCTAATATTCTGCTGGAGGTCTTTCCTGGTGCCCTTCCTTCTCAGACTAGACTCTTATTTAGCTTACTTACTCTAAATCCCAGCTTCTTAACCTGTAGGTCACCACCGCATTCCCATATGGGGTCTTATAAGTGAATATGGGGGTCACAAAATTATTTTATTTATATACCGATTTTGTACACCTATATACCCAGGGTCATGTAAAAATTTCTGGGACAAAAAGGGTCAAATAAAAAAAGTTTAAGAAGCCCTGCTCTAGACAAATTATCTAACTTCCAGTTATCTCAGTTTCCTAATCTATAAAATGGGATTAGCAATAACATCTATCTCCCACAGCTGTTGTGAGGATCAAATGAGATAATTGCAGATCATTTAGCACAGTGCTTGGCACATAGATTATGTAAATGTTAGTTATTATTGCTATTATCTTTATTACTGTAATTATTATTATCTTCTATCTGCTCTGTATAGCTGTGGAGCTCAAGGGCCATGCTACTCTTAGTGAATCAGATGCTAGAATTACTTGACAAAACAGAATAGGCTCATGGTTCAATGGGAGCAGACTTGAAAGCCCATATTCATAATAATTCTGCCTTGAAACTATAGTCATGAAACATATAAATCCCTCATGATTATTCCCTTAGTTAGAGAAAAATAAATTCTCTAACAAGTAAAGGTTGGGATTTCAATCATGTGCTAGGATACTATTCCCCAAAATTTTATAATGCTCTCATCTCACAAGCAAAGAGATAGGAGGAAATGAACTGGGGTTGGAGGCAACTACAGATATCTATAAAAAATGAGATGAGTGGGGTCAGAGAAATGAGATTAGCATTCTTTAGTGGAATAAGAGAAAATAGGAAAAAATTATTTAGAAAAACTCAACTAAAGCAAGGCAAGGGAAGGAGATAAGGACTGCTAGTTACTTCCCATTTTATGGAGAACATCTGTCTTTTTTTTTTTTTTTTTTTTTTTTTTTTTTTTAGCCTTCCAACTTTTTGAGTGAGCAGTCACTAAAAAAAAGACATCTATACCTTAGTTCCTTGCTCTTTTAGCCTTCATTTGTTGAATCTCCCTGGAAGTACAGGATTAAGGATGAGAACTACTGAGCTACTTTCATGAAACTATTCCTATCACTACCATTGTTGCTCTGTGGCTGTTGCAAAAACATGTTCCTCCCTCTTCTTCAGATGTTTGGGCCTTTTTATATTCAAGTAGGCTCTCCTTTTTGTCCCTCCTTGATACCAAAACATATGATAATTTCTTGCCTAAGCAAATGAGTTTTAAAAAAAAAAAACCCTCCAAAGCCCCAAAGCACCTGTGAATCCAAACCATTCTTGCCCTCTATAGAAGAGGTTGTTAGATGGTACCTAATTATTTACACATTATCTCCCTTAATAGAATATATGCTCCTTGAAGGCAGGAATTGTTTTTATAATTCTTTGTTATCTCTAGTACTTAGGACAGATAACTAGCACATAAGCATTTGATAGTCTGTGATTGACTTTCATGGATTATTATGGCCACAAATATTTATTCCCTGGAGTCAAACTTAGTTAAAACTAATCTTCAGGAAAAAAATAAAGTGATCACCAGGTCTGGACTTAAAGTCATCCCAGTTTGTAAGGCCTGCCAGACCTTACATATAGCCCCCCCCAAAACCCAAAGTCATGTCCAGACCAAAATGAGGCACAAGGGCAAGACAATAGTGATAAAATCTATCCAGAAACCTCTCCAGGTTGGACCTGAAAAGGATAGCCACACATCATGGAAAAATGAAGATAATAACATCATCTACTTCCCATGGTTATTATAAGGATCAAATGAGATAATAACTGTAAAGTGTTTAGCACAGTGTTTGGCACATAGTAATGTTAAATAAAGGTTACTTATTGTTGTGTTGTTAAATTAAATGGTTAGTTCTTTATTTTCTGTCCAGAGCTTTTCTCTACTCATCAACGGGAAATATGTTCACACTGAACATTCATTAACCATTAATGTTTACATTGAGTAGTTTTTAATGTTTATTATAAAAATTGATTATAGATAAAATCTTGACTATTCTGCTACCCTCCAAAAAAACTTAGAATATGCAAAGCATAGCTAACTTGTTACAAATATTCTAATATTTTATATAGTACTATTTCTTTATATGGATAAAATATTGTTTTCTAAACTCTAACCAATGACTCAATTATTTTGAATAGATTTTAATTTTTAAAATAAATAGTCCCTTAGGATTGATTGTAATAAAATTTTACCATTAGGGAAAAAATTAATGTTTAAACTCACAGACTGAGCTCCTAAATTCCTGAGCTGTCTACCTCTCTGGCCAGCCCCAAATTCATAGAGTCATGTAGCGTTATAACTGGAATAGACCTCAGTGATCATTTTAGTCAATCTTCCTCATTTTGAAGATGAGGAAAACTGAGGCAAGTGGAGACATAAACATTGACTTACAGGCCCAGAGCCTACTGTTCTTCAAATGGATCCCCCGTGAAGCAATTTTTTTTGTGTTTTCTCAGGCAATCTGGTCAGGTCCATGGACTCCTCAGAATAACGTCTTCAAATTATATATATATACCAATTATATTGATATATAATTACCAAAATATTTTTTTAAAACAGGTTCTCAGATGACTGAAGGCTAAGAGTCTCCATCTTAAGGTAAAAGTACAGAGACTGTTTGATCACATGTTTTCTTTCTCCAAAGACATCTTTGCTTTGCATCACTATAGTACTACACAAGTCTGAAGAAGATATGCTCCCTGCAGAGAATAAAAAGCATTGTGGGGGAGGGGGGGAGGGAGGGGAAGGGGAAGGTTATCTGCAGTTAGCAGAATGGAGGGGGCAAAGAGTGGTCAAAGACAATTATCCTCATTAAGAATGGGCCACTGCAAACCTGAATCCCTATTATATTACTGAAAGTAAATCAAGTTCTTATATGTTGCTTGATTTTTTTTTTTTTTTACTAAAAGGGGAGCACAGAGTTTTTAAATACAGTACAAAATTTTGAAGTGAGAAGGGACTGATTGCCCCCATTCACCTTGATATACACTGAGGATTGTGCCTACACCCTGCAGAGCAATAACCTCTCTTGCAGGAACCCAATACAAGCTATAATTCCCCCAACCTGCAAGCCACAGCTGTGCGAACCATTATCTATGTATCTGTCTGTATGTGGGTCAGAATTCAAGCCTGCCTTCAAAACTTACTACTGAAGCACCCCCCTGCCTCTGTGTCAGCTTTTCATCACATGTCCTTCTACTGTTAGGGGGAGCAACCGATCCCCTACTAAGACACATCTGTTCTTAGTTCCTATTACAACCGAAGAAAAAAAATGACACCTTCAGCTATATTAACCAATCGAGGCTGTCTGGTTTGGTTTGCCCCTGTTGCTACCCTGCAAGCAACCCACTGGGTTAAAGACTAGTGACATCTGTTAAAAAGTAAAACAGAGAAGAAGAAGCCACCAAAAGTCATGAATACACTTCACAGCATTGAGCAACTCCCCAGTACCACTCACGATGTGGAACAATCTGCCGTCATTGTAAACTCAGTTTTCCAGTTATTGATCTTGAGTACTTAAGTATGTGTGCATGTGTGTATACATTTCTTACATATATTCTGGAAAAGGAATTGAACTGAAGAGCAAAATAATTGAATCAAGATTTCCGTCATGCTGCTTTCAGGTTTCAGACTACCGTAATGTTATAAGTATTTCCTCCCCTTTCCTGACTAAGGTTTTACTAACTCCGAAGGAGTTATTTCTTCTCTCAATTCCATTAGTATCAATTAGAGCTGCCTGTCTTATAAAGAGGGGGAAAAAACTTTAGTTAAGATGGCCCACTCTTCTTTGAGACATGGGACTCTACTTGCTCCAAGGCAGTAGCATCAATTATTATTTTTTTTAATGAACAAGGGAGTTTGAAAATCAATGCTAATATAACAAAGGAATGGATGAAATGTAGTGCTGTTTGGAGATAAAGGACTGGCCTTGGAGTTAGAAAGTTCTGCCTCTGATATGGAATAATTAGGTGACAATAGGCAAGTCACTGGAAGTGATCCAAGCTAGTTTGCTAATCTGTTTTGATGGATGGTATATCCATGCTGAAAGTTGCCCCACATTACTGAAATCACAAGACTGAATAATTAATAAATTACTTAAGGGCTATGAATAGGGGGTTATTATTATTATTATTGTGTTGTTGTTCTTGTTGTCAGCAACAGTATTAAGCCACTTTTAAGATGAACTAAGTCATAAATAAGCCTCTGCAAGGTGTAAGCACAATCCTCAGTTTATATCAAGGTGAATGGGGGCTGTTATAACAGTTATAACAGTAAGGGAGTCCTTGTCCCTGTGCTCCTGAAAATAATGACTTTTCTTTAGCAGTACTACATTAAAGGGATAAAAAGCAGAAATCAAAATATTCTTTCACTTTCACTTTTTCAGAGAAATGAACTATTTTCCCAAAAATCTTTAAAAAGATTTTATCATTTTCTAAAGATTTCTCAAGTATATTACTATTTGGCATCCTTTTGTTCCAGTGGCTGCCCCAAGATTGTTGTTACCAACATTGAGACTTTTCCCTGAACATATCCCATCAAAGTCTTTTTTTTAAGCCATCTTTTGCAATAGTAATAATGAACAGTACTAGTCATACATTGGGAATTTCAATTTTTTCCTGAAGTAAAAGTATTTGAAACATTCAAGATAGTTAATAATATATTATTGCATATAGTTAACATCTCTTCTCATACTAAAGGGTCACCCAATCTCTGGGTACTTTTCACTTAACAGCTCAAAGCCTTATCTTTTAAACTGGAAAGGAGTCCTCGTCCCTATTCATGTGTTAATATATTCAATCAAAAGAAAAAAGGAAGTTTTTTCCGTTGCAATTTGCATCTTTACCCTAACTAGAAATTGTTAATTGGAGACTGTCACCAACGTGTTCCAAGGTGGATGAATCACTCCTAAAGGTGTTTTCCTAAAATATTATCGCATATTTATAGCCTATAATTGCATACACACAAAAACACACAGTGCAAATGAAAAGGGGATAATTGTGTTGCAAGGTGCATGGTTGAGAACTCAGACAGATTGTAACTCTGATTTGATAAGCCTGGTCTTAAAGCCACTGCTTCGGAGTCAATACTTGTAACAGTGCCCCAGGTACAATTATCATTTACCTTCCTCTCTTTTGCGTTTGTTGGTTTCAGCGCTAGGAGATGTAATTCCCAGAATTCCACTAATGGAGTAGGAGGAGCCAGCAGAATCGGTACTTGCAGTCGACACTTGGGTCACAGAACCTGTGGAGACTGAAATAAAGTCAAATTGTCACGAAAATAATGATTTGAGAGAGATTCATACAATTTAGAGCTACATAATACCTGAGAGATCACTTTAGTCTAACGCTTTGTCATGGTCACTAGGGAATTAGTCATTCTGTTCCCCATTATTCTAGCCCTTGGGGGAAAAAAAATACATACATACATACATACATACATATATGTGTATATATATAAACTGAGAGGTTGCTAATGTCTGACAAGCTAAAGATCTTTGCCCAAGATGCCATGCATGGGAAAAGGGTATTTTGAATAGCCTAAGAGGAAGGAGTTATTGCCTAGGGCTTATTGGTAAGATATGTAGGTGAGGTTCTCATCTACTTCTAATCACTACAATCAGTATATATTCCTATTTCCCCTTCCCTCAAATCTTTCCTAATTCATCCCAGACCGACTCGGGCAGGAATGGGATTAATTGAGAAGACACTTGCATTCTGCCGCATACTCTTCCTTTTGTGACATCGATATTTCTTCTGTCCTGCAAGAAGTTCTCAATACTCCCTGTAAACCTGAGTTCACCTGGCTATAAACAGCAGGGGAAAGGGATTGGGAATCGAGTGCCCCAAAGTAGGTTTTATCCTGCTCCCCACTAAAGATTGCCCTGATTCTAACAGGCAAAACTACAAATGCGAACTAAAGGGGGCGAGGAGGGGGGAAGGGAGGAACAGAAATCTTTTTAAGTTTGCAAAATCTGACATCACAGTTTTACTGAGACTTTGCACATAAATTGTGTCCTTTTTAAAGGAGTCTATTTATTTTAAAAGAACAAGAGCAAAATAGCAGTGTGTCGGGTGGATGTTTTTTTTTATACAGTATTTAGAGATGAAGTGAACCTGTGGTATGGTGTGGAGGAAATTGAGAAGAGATTTAAATCAGGAGACTTAATTTATTAAGTTATTAAGAGCCTGGCTCTGTCATTTACTAGTTGTGTGACTTTGGGTAAGTCAATTAACTTTTCTACATTCCAGTTTCCTCATCCATAAAATGAGAGAGTTGGACCCAATGGCCACCTCTGGATCTATATTCTTTTGACCAATGAACCTAAGTAGGAATAAAAAAGTATTCAGAGGTTGTGATCTGAACCACGGCAGAGAGTGTCTTTACTGATAAGATCCTGGATTCACACCTTCAAAATCAATGGGTTTGGGCTTCTTTTCATCGAGATAAGTTATAACTTGTTTCCACTTCAAAAATTAATATACTTAAAAGAGTGGAAAGAGCATTAGACCGACTATCAAGAGAACTGAGTTCTAATCTCGACTCTGCCACTAACTCTGACTTTAGTCAAGTTATCTCATCTTTCTGGATCACCATTTCCTGATTTTTAAAAATAAAGGATAGGCAGTGGATAAAGAATTGACTCTGGAGCCCTGGAGTAAGGAAGATCTGAGCTCAAATCCAGCCTCTGACACTAGCTGGGTGAGGCTGGAAAATTGTCTCAACAAAACAATAAATAAATAAAAGATAGGGACAAGATGAATGCTAACATACCTTCCAATTCTACTATTCACATTCTATACATGATTCTAAGATACACTCCCACAGAGCTTCCATTGTCCTAAGAATCACAGTATACATTGGCTATATAATCTAACAGTTTACAATCCTGCCTTTGCTACATCCTGACAGCCCATGAACATTGTTATTATTTTAAAGGATAAATTTGCCCCTAAGCCAGTCAAATTACATTAACAACCATGAGAATGAAAGGACAAAAAGGCCAGTTTGCTTGCCTCTTCAGTCATTTCTCTGATTGGTCAGTTCTTCCTAGAACCTTCATTTTAAGTGTCAAGGTCATCCATATGACCTTTCCAATTCTGCTTCAGACTCTGCCAACTTCTTTCCCCACTATGATCCTTTGAGTAACTTCTTGGTCCACCCTCTCCAACCTTCTCTTCAGATTGTATTTCTATATTGTTTTTCTTCTATTAGAATGTAAGCTCCTGAAGGATAGGTTCTGTCTTTTGAGCTTAATGCAGTACTTAGTACCAAATAAGTATTTACAATAATAATTACATTATATTATAATGATGATCATGATTATAATATATTATATTATTATATATACATATATTGATAATTAATACCATTATATAAATTGATATTATAATATTTCAATAATATCAATAATAATCAATGTCATTATTATATAAATAATAATAAATGTTTCTTGAACTGTCCCTCTTATAGGGACAGTTTAAAATATCTTGCTTGGAACGAAAAGGTGAAATAAAGTCTTTGATAGTGTCAGACACTAGAGGGAGGCAATGTTGTACTGTGGAAAGAGCACAGGTTCTGGAGTTAAGGAACAGGGGTTCAAATTCTACTTCTTAAATTGACTACCTGAGTAACTTGACGCAAAGTCACTTAGTGCCCCTGGGCTTCACCATCCTTATCTGGAAAATGAGAGGGTTAGACTGGAAAGCCTCTGAACTAGCTTTGAACTCTCTTTTAGTGCTCATGATCCTAGAAACTGACATTCTTGCTGTTTTTCAATTATTTCTGTCATATCCGATTTTTCATGATTCCATTTGGAGTTTTCTTGGCAAAGATATTGGAATGTTTTGCCATTTTCTTCCCCAATTCATTTTACAGATGAAGAAACTGAGACAAACTCAGTTAAATTGTTAAGAAAATAAACTCTCACAAGAGCTTAAATATCATTCAAGTGTCATGAAATAATATTGAGAGACTACCTTGTACAAGGTATCCTTTTTTTAAGTTCCAAGAAAGATTTAAAAAAAAAAAAAGAAGAAGTTGAAGGTATAGATGCCTCAAAAAACTATTTCCTAAGGCTTTCAAGTACCAGGGAATGGTCTGTTTTGTTGTGCAGAAATGATAAATTAGCCCTTCTACATCTTATCTTAGTTTACTCCAATTTCTATGTAACATTATTGTAATGCTATTTACCTGCTAAGGTATTGTTTTCTAAGAAGCAATATATTAAAGTGAATGGAGAGCTGATCTCAGAGTCAAGAAAATCTTAGTTTAAATCTCACTTCTGACATATATTAGACATATAGCAAATCACAATCTTCATTGCCCCCAGATTATTCACAGGCAGAGAGAGTTTTCTCTTTCATAGTTCTCTATGCCAATGAAATTACTGGCCTATCTACAGATAACAGATAATACATGAAATATCCGTATTTCATTTAACCAAATAAATGTTAGTTATTATTATACAACTAGCAAGTGTCAGAAAATTTGAACCCATGGCTTCCTGCTTCCAAGCCCTGAATTCCATCCTCACAATCCAATATAATATTCTGCCTTTTACAGTTTCATGCATTCTCCTCCCCGATTGGAGAGAAGGACTAATAGCCTGAAAGGGGAGTGGGATGGGATGAAGATCTTCAACATCTGAATTGACTTTTTATACAGCCTAAATTGGCCAGATAATTTCTAATTGCAATGTCATTCTCTTCCCAGCATGTCAGAAATAAATGAATACCTGTAGCAGTGAGAAGTATTACTGACTTAGGTCTGCCCCTGACAGTAGAGATCACAGAAACCCTATACTTTTGCAGACTCTAGAAACCATCCTCATTATCAGAAGCTCAGTGGGATCACCTAATTAATAATCATCAATCACCCTCAAGAGTTTTTCGAGTTCCCATTGCTTCTGGTCAGAGACAAGCCAGGACTTGAAAAGTGCTTTGAGATCCTATGACAAAACATGTTTTGTTTCTGGGTTGTTTTTTTTTTTTGTTTTTTTTTTTTTTTGGTAGAAGCTATTGGTATTCATCTGAACTAATGACAAAAACAAATTTTAACAACTGTTTTTAGAACAACCCACAAACTTCATTTCCTGTATCATACCAACTGTAATAATAAAAGTCTTAAGTAGAGTCCCAATCAGGATCTCTTAGCAAGTAATTCAATTCTCTTTTCATACTTGAAAGGACTTTCACTAGACTTCATCCCCAATACAGACCAATCAAAGCAGAGCTGATAAAGGTAGAAAAGTTTAAAAACTCAATGATCCAACTTAATTAGAATGGACTCAGAGTTTGTTTTATACTGACCCAGAAAGAAGAATAAATTTGGTTTTTACTCTCTGTGTATATAAACATAATATTGCCCCTCCCGGAAAACAAATATTTTTTAAGATGTTCTTTTTTGTCTCATTTGGATTTATTTTAAATAGAGGAAAACTATTTTTCTCTCCTAGGAATTGGAGAGAAGGTATATGAGACAATAAAGTAACAGCCAATGC
This sequence comes from Antechinus flavipes, assembly GCF_016432865.1. NCBI lineage: Eukaryota > Metazoa > Chordata > Mammalia > Dasyuromorphia > Dasyuridae > Antechinus > Antechinus flavipes. Next base: position 214,334,523 of record NC_067398.1, on the reverse strand, counting down.
TAATAATGATCCCATTCCCTAATCAATGTTCCTCAATCTCAACCTGCAAAGGCCTCTGAAGTCCATCAAAGAGTGATCAGTCCTCACTGAATGCAGTCACACTGCATCTAAATTAGATTGGAAGAAGAAAGGAAAAGAAAGTTTGAAAAGTTTTGCTACCTCTTCACTCAAGACTGCAAGTGCACAAAGAATTATAGAATGGTTGGTTGATAGAAGAAAAAAACACATTCAAAACTACTTACTGACTAATGATGCAGAAAATGTTATGAATAAGTATCCCTTTCTTGATTTATTACTTTAATTATCTGACATTCTATAGACCCCCATTAGTGTGTTTCTCTCTCTCTCTCTTTTTTTTGGCTTAGATTTCAATTTTCTGTCTCATGGTGAAAGCTATTTATCATAATAATCAGTAAAATTCAAAACCTTTTAGCAGTATTTATAAAATTCATTTACCATGTTCAGCCCTTGGAGAATGACAAAGAAGGCGCATTAGTACGTGTGCTGAACTGTTTTATGTAGAATTATCTGGCCATAAGAATGATTAAAAGTTCTTTAGAATATTTTGATTCTATTTTTTTAATCTTTTAAAAAAAAGTTCTTCTTACCTATGCTGTGACTGGAAGCTGGGACCTGCTGGTTGGGTGGCTGTTGTACCTTTGTCCGGATGATCCTGAATGTAATTTTTTGGGGAAAAAAAGGATGACTTACTATCAGGCATGACAGAGAGCAGAAGAAAAACCACTGCATAAGTAAACAACTCAACATAAAGGAACCCAGGAATTATTTTAGTCCAATCATGAGGTCTTATTATGAATGATGATATTTTATAACACCTTCCCTATAAGGCTGACAGAAAGGTGCATGGAAAAACCAGGATTAAATACATTGGGAAAAGTATCCAAGCCAAAGGAGGGAGAAAGATTCAATCAAGTGATATGTGAATGTAGTAGATAGAAGACTCATACTAAAATTTACAATGAATGAAGTTTCAGTAAGAAAAAAATCTGAGTTTATATGTATTGAAAAAGCATACTATGTACTCCCAACAGGAGCAAAACCAGATATTAGGCTATGATACTATTTTGTACCAACAATGTCCCTCTCTGGGACTCAGTTTCCTCATAGATTAAATGGGTTAAAGTAGATGATTTCTCAGGATTCTAGGTGAAACAACACTTTCATTTTCTGAAATGATAGCCCTACCTTTGTAATTCTTGACTATTGTTATTTAGTATCCTATCTATATAAGGACTACAGAACCATGTCATCAATTGGAAATTGTTACATCAATAATCTCTGTAAATTCTTCATGGACCTGGGTGTCATCTGTAGAAACCTGTAACCTGTAACTCCTTTAGTTCAATGAATCAAAACCAATCTGCTTTGCTATAATGTCATTTATTTAATGTTAGAGATGATAAAATGCTGGATTAATAGAAAATTTTCTTTTTAAGTTCCTAAACTATCATTTGTGAAATTAAAGAACAAAGCTTCTGGAAGTTTCTTTTTGGGTAAGTCTAAACTTTGAGAAGGACAGCTAGATGGGGCAGGAGATGGATCACTGAGCTTGGAATGAGGAAGACTCTTCTACCTGAGTTCCACTTGGCCTTAGATACTTGCTAGCTATATGACCCTGGGCAAGTCACTTAATCCTGTTTTTCCTCAGTTACCTGATCTGTAAAATGAGTTGAAGAAGGGAAATGGCAAATCATTGCAATATTTTTGCCAAGAAAATGCCGGGTAGGCTCATGACATATGACTAAAAAAAACTTTGAGAAAGATAAACATCACAGAATGTCTATATCATTTTAGCTTGGATCACCTTTGACTTTCCAAAACCATAAAATGATCTGGACATAATAGGCATTGAATCCACATTGTCAACTAAGTGATCAAAGAAATAAAATCCTGGCTTGGGAATGCTCTGACAATGTGATTTCACAAAGAGCCTTTTAGGATTTTCATGAGGGAAAGGAAGTTTGTGAGAGTCAAAGAGAAAAACTGCATGAACTTGGTCATATCATATTATCTCCAAGCCTCATTTTCCTAATCTATAAAATGAGGGGGATTAAGTATGACATAGAAAGAAGGAAGATATGTCCTCTGACATACATTGTGTACAAGAGGTACTATATTTAAGGTTTCAGGGGTCCAGGCAACTCACTAACACATAAGTTAAAGGTGAGATGTAGTTCTACAATGGTGATGGAGTTTTCTCCCTGGGAGTTCCTCACACTGATGAATCACAGACCTAGATCAAAAACCTTTTTTTTTTTTAAATGCAGAAGTCAAAATAGATCTCTGAAGTCCCTCCCAGCTTGAAATTCTATGATCCTATAACTATGTAAGCATTCATCCTGAAGAGCCAAAAAGGAATGAGCAGGCCATTGTTATAATGAGGAGCTGAAGCAGGAGAAGACTTTGATAAGAAAGCTAATCAACTATGATAGAAATATTAACAAATATAAATTATTTTCAAAATATTCACATGAGAAGAGCACACAGTATATAGTCTAAATTAGGTTTAATGAAAACTAAATTCACATTAGCATTCATTATTTTGTAGAGTATTGGCACGCTACCTGACACTATACAAATATCATAGAATATTAGAGATGTCAGAGACCTTAATAATCATCTAATAGAATGCCATCATATTACAGATAAGAAACTGAGACCCAGAGAGGTTCAGAATCACACACTTAACCCATGGCAGAGCTGGAAATAGGACCCAGCTCTCCTAATCCTTAATTCAGAAATTTTTCCACAAAATTTAAAGGAAATATATTTCCCTTTGCTGCACAAAAAATCATAAATTAATATAATTAATCACATAATAATTTATATAGTAATCATGTAATCATTATCATATAATACAATCATATAATAATAATAGTATTTTTATATTACATTGTAAGGCTTGCAAAACACTTTACACATGTTAACTCATTTGCTAACATATGGATAAAATCTATTCAGATGTTAAATCCATTTGAAGTCTCAGGCTTAGAACTTAAGAATATGTTAGGTATTATAGACACTTGTGATTATTCAAATTTTCCCCTTTTGTAATTATGAGAATAGATAAAGTAAGGAAGTGTCTGAAAAGCTTCATATATGCACAAATGAATTTCCAGGGCTAGGAAGACAGAAGTGAAAATGAAAGAGAAAACCATCATTTTAAACATTGTTTATATGAGCAAATGCATTCTGAGTTCCAATTCAGTATGCTAGAAATACATTTTCCCCCTTTCCCACCAATGGCCTAAGGTGAGGAAAGGGAGAAGAAGATAGGGAAGAAAATTTCAGGCTTCATTCAAAGTAAAGATTGTCCCAAATATCATGTAGATCATAGTCATAGATTTGGAACTAAATGATGTAGTTCACCTAGTCCAAATATCCCCACCCACCATTTTATATATTAAAAAGATCCATATAGATAGAAATAAATTACTCTAATCTTACAATTGTCACAGAGTCAGAGTTTAAATTTTTTCCACTGAATTACCCCAGTGAGACGAAGAAAAATCCCAAACAGTCAATCAACAGGTATTTATAAGGCATCTAAATACCAGACATCGTGCTAGGTATTAGGGAATTAGGACTAAAACGAAACGTTACTCCATCCTTTCAAAGATTTTATATTCTATGAAATGAAGTAAAACATTCTTATTACATAAGTGAATATAAAATATACACACCAAGTAATTTGGAAGGACACTAGTATTGAGGTCATCAAGAAATCTCTATTTAGCAGATAACATTTAAGTAGAACTTTGAAGAAAGCCAATTATTCTAAGAGGGAAGGTTGGAGTATATTCCTGCCATGAGAGATGGCCCATATATAGCCAGGGAGAGAGGTGAAGCAATAACATATATGAAGAAGAAACAAGGCAGTTTGGCTAGAACATAGAGTGTGTGAAAGTGAGTAACAAATGGAAACAAATTTGAATCAGATTATAATAAATTTTAAGTGGAAAATGAAAGCATTTGTTGATTATCTTAAAGGCAATGGGGAATCACTTCAATTTTTTAAGATGGGAGTGGGGAGATGACCTGGACAGACATGTGCTTTTGGAATATAACTTTGACAATTGAGTGGAGAATGAATGGGAAAAGGAAGACACTTGAGACAGAGAAACTGATTGGAAATTTCTTGCAATACTGCAGGGAGAGATGACAGAATAGAAAGAAGGGGAAAGATCATTAGAACAATGTTATTCACTCTATATTTGCCTTAGAGCTCATCTTTTATATGTCTGCTTCTCAATAAGAAAAAGATACTAAGAAAAGATACTTGTCTAGGTCAATCATTCTCCTAACCTATATTTGAAGAACAAAATAACAGTCACAAAAAATTCTCCAGTACAGTAGAGATAAAAATGTTTTAGAACACACTTTTTAAAAATGCACACATAAACTCACATACAATGTTAAGACAAATAGTAAAAGTTGAATATAAATTATAATAACAATTGTTCAAATTTTGGAGGCCTTTCAGTCATCCAAAAAAAGAATATTTGTAGATTTACAATATTTAATTTTAGCTTAAATTTTTTAGTTCATGAGCTACCTGTGTAAATTGTATATATGTGTCCCAAAAGTTTTAGTGTCGTTTAAAACCACACACAAAAAATGAATGAAATACTTCAGAAATCTGAATTCTTTTTACTAGTATTAACATTTAATTTTTTGATATTTGATTAGGCACAATCTTGTATCATCCTCTAATGATTTTACATAAAATTATTAGTTCATTGAAGAAGGGGCTTCCCAAAGTTTTGTAAATAATTCCCAGTAGACTCTAAAGTATGTAGACAACAATAAATATTTGCTAAGTGCAATTTAACATGGCCTTTTAATTGTGATTTAAAATTATTTTATAATAATGAAATAACAATTTACAAAAGCCATTCCCTTAAAAAAAAATCTGAGGGAAGTAATACATTATCTATCAATCTATTTAATGTCAAATAGATTGAACGAGTGTCACCTGTGAATGTCCAGAGCCAAACACAGCAGACTTGAGAGAAAAGAGTCATGAATCAAACAGAGGTTTAATTTCAAAATGAGGGAAATGGCTTGCAAGCAAGAACACAGATGAGATACATGTACTGGGGCCCCCTCCTTAGTGAGGCTGGGGTGGGATTGGGAGAGGGAACCCAAGACAGTGGGGCTGAATTTTAATTTCTATATTTGTAGCTAGACAAGAATTAAATAGTATAATATAGCAACAGTAGTGAGGTATATCAGCAACACTGAGTCAAAGTTGTCTAGTGACAAAAAGTCTATTTAAAGTAGGCCTTCATGTCTGGATCTGTTGATGCTTATCTGAGCTCAAAGACCATTAGTTCCAGAAGGTGAGGGCAAAGGATTATTGTTATGCCAAACTCAGGGCACAGGTGCTTGCTGGATCTTAGCTCTGGAAAAGAGGGTGTCTCCTAATATTTTGACACTATCTCTCTCTGTCTCTGTCTCTGCCCCCCCATCTATCTATCCATCTATTATTTATCTATTATTTCTCATTAATAAATGCATCCTGAGCTAATAAAAAGGTGAGAAAAGTCAAATGGCATTATTGTGCTCCATAAAGAATCTTAGACCCATTTTTATTGGAAATGAACTCAGATTAAGTAACTTTTACATAGCTATGTCTAATTCAGGTCTGCTCATACCCAAATCTAGTGCTTTTCCTAACACATCTATGCAGTCCTTGAGTCAAGTGACCTTGAATCGAGTTACATCAAATTCAATGAGTCAGAATTCTATATCTTTACTCCAGTCCTTAGAGAAATTATCCTTTTTTCCTCAAATAAAGATGTTTCAGAGATCTAATCTTTAATACATTCTTAAAACAATGACTTTTGGTAGAAAGAGATGGGGAGACTCAGACCTGTGATTTCCTTATATAAAGAACTCTTCATGAAATACTTGCTTACACTAAAAAATTTTGGCAGGCAGAGGGAAGACCTACACTTGTGATTTTATTAGTATAAGGATTTCCTCTTGAGGAAACGACCCCATCCCAATGCACTTGCACTGCAATGTATCATTTTAGAGAGATGTCCAAGGTATAGAAAGGTTCAATGACTTGCACAGTATCACATGTAACAGGATCTGATTCCAAACTCTGAAGTCAGCTTTCCATCTAGTATACCAGGCTACATCTTATAAAAATGATTTTAACAAGGTAAATGAAGAGAAAACAATCCCCCCAAATCAGCAAATCTCAGGTCAAAGATAAAGTTAACTATATATGAAAAAAGGGTATCAATAAAAAATTTTTTTAAAAAATAATACAAAAACCAAAGAGGTCCTCTTTTCACCAGAACCATTATCTATGGTCATGAATAACAGATAGAAAAATTAGGCCATAACAATCTATTTAAAGAGAAATTTTATTTTCTTGTTTCTTTAATGCTGAATAACAGCCTTTGTTTTGTTCTCTGTCTGTCTCTGTCTCTGTCTCTGTGTGTGTCTCTGTCTCTCTCTCTCCCCCCTTCTGTCTCTGTCTTTCTCTCTTTTCCCATTTATTTCTCCTTCTGAATCCATTAAGCATTTTTTAAACTTAACAAAAATTCTGATACGGTAGAAATGATTTATATGAAGCTATTTGTAAGGCAGACATTTCACACAAATTGTATTAAAATCATTTAAGGTAAATTGTAACAAAAATGTGAATTTTAAAAGCTCTGACCCCACATTACTCACAAAATAATGATATTTTCCTCTTCCAAATGAGTACCACCTATAGGAATTAATGATACTCTCTGGACTTTCCCCGAACAGATCATTTTGCAAAAATTTCTCCCTTAGCAAGAAGCAGGTACAAGGAAGATGTGACATAAGCAGACACAAAAATTGTGTGTTTTTTCTCAAAAAGAAGTAACAGGAAAAGTAGTCAAAAAAAAAAAGCACCAGTCTTAGGAATTAATTGTTACTGTATGTGTAAGAGTAAATAAACCTTCTAGATAGATAAATTTTATGATTATTTTACCTCTCCCCTAAGATTTACTTTGTTTACTGGGTTTTTTTAAGACCTCTGATAGCTTTATTAAGATAGTCATTGATAAATACATCCTAATTTGATATGAAAGCAAAAGAATTATTTTGCTTCCTACAAAAATTCGGGTCCTTTGGTCCATGTACTTCTAGCCATATATCCATTAACTTGCCATAGTTAATAGCCAGTGCTACTGTCAGATTTCAAACACTGAACACTTGCTACCGAAAACTAGCTAAGTAAAGAATCTTTTCAAACCATGAAAAAATAACAATCATAGTTATTATAATTATAAATATAATTATAATAAGTTATAATATAGTATAATATAGGATAGTTATATGGAACAGGATTATTTGGTGTTATCCTGTTACTCCTTTATCCCATCAAATAAATAAGGCATTCCCCCCTAACTTTTTAAATAGCTTAAATTTCTTTGTTCCCATGTTGGCTACTTCTAAGCCAAAGAATTTTTTCTGAATGTAATGGGGTGAGAGGGGGAGAAGAAAAGGGGAAAGCAGTGTTAGTTATCTCATTTATCTCCTCTGCTTTGGAGAAGTTGAAGCTCTAAGGAGAGGTAGCACTCCTATAGCCTTTGGGAATATGGAAAACAAGCCATTCATGCCCCATAGTCCTGAAGCCCATTCTTTGGTTCCACCTAAAGTCTGATTATTTTATACTCATTGTTTTACATTTGGGGTTTCAGACTGGCAAACAGAGATTGATCGACACAACCGATGTTAAAAAAAAAAAAAAAAAAAACAGCCCAGCCTAGCACACTCTGAGTTGCCTTTGTTCCCAAGAAGCTAGGGAAAGGAACAGCAGAGTTATTGTCTAGGCCTGGAGAAATCTCAAATAGCCCGGCAGAGTATCAAAATGGTTGCCCTCTCCCTGACAGTGCACATCCACTATCAGCATCTAAAGGGGATATATCGTCTTGGAAAGAAAAGAATAATATCACTTCTACCCTCAGTACAACCCTGGTTCTTTGTTTTACATTATTACATTATATTAATAATGAGTCTGGAAAAAAATGTATAAAGCAAGGATAAGGCAGGTACCCGTCACTGATATGTTATCCCATCCCTCCCTCATCCCTCCCATCCCTAAAACTCTCCCCCACAAATCTTTACCTGTTAATTGAGCTGACACTGGGCACAGTGTCATTGTCACACACTCTCTCTGCTAAGAGTCTGTCTCTGATTTCCCAGGCAAACATGGTAGGGTTTTGGCGTTTATATTCTGCAATCTTTTCTACAACTTTGGGTGTGGCGACCTTTGGTTTTGACCCTCCAATCACCCCAGGCTTGATACTTCCAGTCTCATAATACCTGTAACAAAGATGGGGGGAAAAATGCTTAGTTATAAGGAACTGACAGAAATCAAGCAAAGATGATTTTTGTCAAAAATATGGTGTTACTCAAAATAGAGGAAATAATGAAAAAATAGAGGAATGTAGAGGCAGATGAATCCTCCACTGAAAATCGCCCCTGCAGCTTATGATTTAAAACTTTGCTATATCAATGGTATATACTCCTCTTGGAACACATTAACTTGTGTTAATTGAAATCATATCATGATATAAAATATATTTTTCTATAATGTCAAGACAACAGATACTGGTAAAATTAAAAGATGTGCTAAGATCCAAAATTAACTATAAATATGTCATTAATCAGAAGTAGTAGTAAAAAAAAAGCACCAGTCTTAGGAATTAATTGTTACTGTATGTGTAAGAGTAAATAAACCTTCTAGATAGATAAATTTTATGATTATTTTACCTCTCCCCTAAGATTTACTTTGTTTACTGGGTTTTTTTTAAGACCTCTGATAGCTTTATTAAGATAGTCATTGATAAATACATCCTAATTTGATATGAAAGCAAAAGAATTATTTTGCTTCCTACAAAAATTCGGGTCCTTTGGTCCATGTACTTCTAGCCATATATCCATTAACTTGCCATAGTTAATAGCCAGTGCTACTGTCAGATTTCAAACACTGAACACTTGCTACCGAAAACTAGCTAAGTAAAGAATCTTTTCAAACCATGAAAAAATAACAATCATAGTTATTATAATTATAAATATAATTATAATAAGTTATAATATAGTATAATATAGGATAGTTATATGGAACAGGATTATTTGGTGTTATCCTGTTACTCCTTTATCCCATCAAATAAATAAGGCATTCCCCCCTAACTTTTTAAATAGCTTAAATTTCTTTGTTCCCATGTTGGCTACTTCTAAGCCAAAGAATTTTTTCTGAATGTAATGGGGTGAGAGGGGGAGAAGAAAAGGGGAAAGCAGTGTTAGTTATCTCATTTATCTCCTCTGCTTTGGAGAAGTTGAAGCTCTAAGGAGAGGTAGCACTCCTATAGCCTTTGGGAATATGGAAAACAAGCCATTCATGCCCCATAGTCCTGAAGCCCATTCTTTGGTTCCACCTAAAGTCTGATTATTTTATACTCATTGTTTTACATTTGGGGTTTCAGACTGGCAAACAGAGATTGATCGACACAACCGATGTTAAAAAAAAAAAAAAAAAAAACAGCCCAGCCTAGCACACTCTGAGTTGCCTTTGTTCCCAAGAAGCTAGGGAAAGGAACAGCAGAGTTATTGTCTAGGCCTGGAGAAATCTCAAATAGCCCGGCAGAGTATCAAAATGGTTGCCCTCTCCCTGACAGTGCACATCCACTATCAGCATCTAAAGGGGATATATCGTCTTGGAAAGAAAAGAATAATATCACTTCTACCCTCAGTACAACCCTGGTTCTTTGTTTTACATTATTACATTATATTAATAATGAGTCTGGAAAAAAATGTATAAAGCAAGGATAAGGCAGGTACCCGTCACTGATATGTTATCCCATCCCTCCCTCATCCCTCCCATCCCTAAAACTCTCCCCCACAAATCTTTACCTGTTAATTGAGCTGACACTGGGCACAGTGTCATTGTCACACACTCTCTCTGCTAAGAGTCTGTCTCTGATTTCCCAGGCAAACATGGTAGGGTTTTGGCGTTTATATTCTGCAATCTTTTCTACAACTTTGGGTGTGGCGACCTTTGGTTTTGACCCTCCAATCACCCCAGGCTTGATACTTCCAGTCTCATAATACCTGTAACAAAGATGGGGGGAAAAATGCTTAGTTATAAGGAACTGACAGAAATCAAGCAAAGATGATTTTTGTCAAAAATATGGTGTTACTCAAAATAGAGGAAATAATGAAAAAATAGAGGAATGTAGAGGCAGATGAATCCTCCACTGAAAATCGCCCCTGCAGCTTATGATTTAAAACTTTGCTATATCAATGGTATATACTCCTCTTGGAACACATTAACTTGTGTTAATTGAAATCATATCATGATATAAAATATATTTTTCTATAATGTCAAGACAACAGATACTGGTAAAATTAAAAGATGTGCTAAGATCCAAAATTAACTATAAATATGTCATTAATCAGAAGTAGTAGTAAAAAAATAATAATAATAAATAAATCACAATTGGATATAGTACAGTAAGCTCTAACACAACAAATTGTAATTTCTGGGGACATTTTCCTACCATAGTCCCTTCTTTACTTAATGAAATACAGCAGGGGAGGGAGTTACATTATGACAAACAGTGAAAGAAAAGATGTTGGGAAAAAACAATTTTTTTGGTGGAATCATTTAACAGTATTTTTTAATCTGTTCTTACAATATTGTTCTTTAAAAAAAAATCTAACTAGTATTTTCCTCTATGTTGTTTTCTAAGGGAGGAGATCAGTCTCCTGCCATTATTATTGTATTAAACTAAAATAAAATTCTTTGAAATTTTTTTTTTAAAAAAGCAAACAAATAGGAGTTTAGGACATTTAAATAAATGAAAAGCTTGTGTCTACTATTGTTGACAAAGCCTGCAGGAAAAAATCAATTATCAAATAGATTAAATTTAAAGAAATATAATCACAATCCAAGACTTGATATGTCTGCTTAAGATGTAAGTTGATAAATGTTATACAAACATTAAATTAATTTAAAGGGATGGCAGGGAAATTTAAATTTTATTATTAAGGAAATTGCCCTCTTTCCAAATTTCAACTACATGACAAAGACTGAATAGAAAAGTCAAGCTGTTCCCTCCTTCTGCACTTACTGGCAAATTTTAATTAGTAACTCCCAGTTTTAAAACATTAGCCAAGAAATCTATTTTTATCCAGTAATTTTTGCATCTGGGAACAAAAAAAAATAATGCAAAAGCATCTGAATCCAAATCAGAGACCTGTTATTGTGATCTCCGGGACCATACAAGAGTCATCTATTTACAACCTTTTTATTTCCCTGATATGAAATCATGTTCCTTTCATCCCATGAGTCAATTTTCCATGTCTACTATGACTAGAGATAGATAGTTGTTTCTTTCCGCACTCTAGCATGTTATCTGAAGACAATGCTGGGCAGTGATTACAATAAAAGGAGATAATGTATTTTAGCCCAGATGGGCCACCAGAACATATCAAATCCTCAAGACCCATCATTTCCAATTACCTTTTGATAGATATTAGTGAAGATTCTCAGAAGTCAAACAAACAAAAACTATCTCAACCTGAGTTTACAGAACTTTAGCATTTCTAAAACTACAGAACCTGTAAAAATATCAGCCTTTGGGATTTCATACAGCAGGCCATGACCAAGCTCATGTTGAAAAGAGATTTTCAATAATGTGGATCACAAGTACCAACATTAAATATAAAATCTTACACCAAAAGGCTAAGAGGATCAGAAGACATTCAACATAGACTGCACATTGAAGAGGAAAGTAAGTTCTCTGTGGCCATTTGACACAATCCCCAGGCTCTAAGGAAGTGCACCTACTGAAAACATCAGGTACCTGGTGTCATACAGCCCAGTCTCGCAGATAAGTGATGTAAATATTTCCTCTTCAATAGGGATGTGCTGGCATTGTACATATCAACCCGGTTGGGGTTCTACTTGCCATTCTTTCAATGTCTCCTAAAAGGACCCAGTGCTGAATATTTTGTTGAATACAATCTATCTCCTACTGCATTATCCCTTTCATTCTCTGATAGCAAAATAATCTACAGATTCAATGACCACAATTCAGAAATCTTCAGTCATATTGTTTTAGGGCTGAAGTTATTTCTTAAAAGGCAATTCTAATTAGAATGACATTTTGTCCACTGTGGTTATTAGTTATGAAAATAATGAGCTATGAAATTCCAATTTATTGTTGACAACTTAAATGACAAAGCTCCATAGCAGCTGTTAACTTCATAGCACAACTACGTCTAATGACAAATCTATTCAAACGGTAAGAAGCCAAAGGAGTTCAACAGTGTCACTGATCAGAAAAGTAATTGCTTACATATTAGCCCTACCCCAATGCTGGGGGCAATGGTGAGTGAACATAACAAGACAGCCAGTGTCTCCAATTGAAGTAGTTGTTACTTACATTGGGGAAGCTTTGGAATAGTGTTGTGTAAAGGTCTCTAATGGCAAATAAAATGTAGACTCACTAAAAATATCTCAGTAAAAACAAAGGAACTTTCTCTCCTCTCTTTTTCTCTTCTCTCTTTCTCTCTCTTTCTCTCCCTCTCCCTCTCTCTCTCTCTCACTCTTTCTCTCTCTTCCTCTTTCTCTATTTCTGTCTCTCTCTTTCTCTCTCTGTCTCTCTCTATCTCTGTCTTTGTCTCTGACAGTCTTTCTCTTTCTCTCTTTCTCTGTCTCACTCTATCTCTCTCTGTCTGTCTCTCTCTGTGTCTCTCTCTGTCTCTCTCTGTCTCTCTCTCTCTCTCGCTCTCTCTCTATCTCTCTCTTTCTCTCTCTTTTTTATCTCTCTTTTGTCTCTCTGTCTCCCCCCACTTCTCCTCTCCCCCAATAGCAAGCTTTCCCAAGAGACAGCAAAATATGATTAGGCTAAAGCTAATACTTGCCAATAGATCATTTTCTTGATGATTCATAAAAATATATATTTTTTTCAAACCAAGAGATTATATAAGGAAAACATCAATATTATGAGCTAAAAAGTAGTTAACTTGTGATTTTTTAAACTAACAATTCAGACAACAATTTTCAAGATATAATACACATGAAACTACATTTTAAAACTTTTCTGAAATAGGAAGAGAAAAAAGAACTAAAAATAATGGCAAAAATGGTTGACAACATGAGTCCAAAAGTCAATTGAAGGAGTCTAAACACATCCAATTTTTTTTCTAAAATAAAATCAAAAAAGCAAGGCATGCATTTTCATAGCACTTTTAAGACTTCATTGGAAAACTGGTGGTTTTCAAATATCAAATTTAGGGAATCTGACTGACTTTTTGCTTTGCAATTTGGGGATCTCTTTGGGGATGCCTTCCTTCTACTTCAAATAAAATTTAAAAAGTTAAAAGAAAAACTGTTCTTAAAGATTTCATAATAGTTCACCCACAAATTGACCACAAATGACATAACAAATGGGGACTCTGTTTTTAAAGTATTTAATACTCTTTAAAAGAAAAAAAAAACTTTCACTGAATGATTTCAAAACTTGTGGAGTTTCCATTTTGCACTTGGCAACACAAAACATCTGTGGTCTCCTGGAACTAAGAGTAGAAGTAATTCACAAGAACCTTCTGATTCCTTAGTATTCTGAATGACTTCTCAGACACTCTGAAAGCCAAATGTCTTTTCTACTTCACCCATTTTATGTGCTAGTCCACCTCTTATGATTTAGAATGGACAATAAATTATTCAGATTAAAAAAAAGAAGTGGGGATTGGCAATTGTTGGACAATTCTATATGAAATCACCTTTATTTCCTTTTGTTTCCATTTTCTGTTATTTATCTCATTTCATTGGGGGGAGCAGGGCACCATTTTGTGTCTTTATTTAAGGAAATTGAGATGAGATTCTTCCGCCTTTACCTGCCGAGAATTTTGCTGACACAACCATGGCTGACCCGAAGCTGCCTGGA